>NC_091470.1:87048228-87350377 GCF_036971445.1 Narcine bancroftii | reverse complement strand
ACTTAGAGCCTTTTTAAAACAACAGAACAACACTGGCCAATAACTTCCCAGATTAAACTTGAAGCCTTTTTAAAAAACGGAACAACATTAACTATTCTTCATCTTCTGGCACCTCACCCATGGCTAAGAATGGTTTATATATATTCCCCAAGCCCCCTGGAATATCTACACTAACCTCCTTCAAGGTCCGAGTGACTATCTTGTCAGACACTGGAGATTTATCCACTCTTATTTGCCACTGGACAGCAAGCAAGCTCTTTAATATGAATATGTTCTGTAACCTTACTGCTTATTTACCTCATTGCTATAGACTCTGTGCCTATCTCCTGAGTAAACATATATAAAAATCCATTAAAGGTTCTAAAATCTATTTTGACTCCATTCATACTCTGACCTTAAGAGGACAAATTTTGTCTCTTGCTATCCTTTTGCTCTTCATATATAGCTTAGGATTTTCCTTCACCTCATCTGCCATACAAATCTCATGTCTTCTTTTAGCCCTCCTGATTTCCTTGTTTTTATTTCTTGCTTTTCTTTTAATACTCGTACTTTATTTGCTCCTTTTCGCCTTTACCTGGTATACATGCCTTTTGATTCTGATGACAAGCCAAATCTCATCAGACACCTTAGGGAGTAGAAGCACTGGTGTGCCTTCTTCATGGTTGCCTCAATGTACTGACTCCAGGAAAGCTCTTATAAAATATGAACACCTTGGAACTTGATGGTTCTGACTCTCTCTCCACCTTCTTCCCATCAATGCCTCCCCTTCTTAAAGTCCTCAATAACCTCTTTGGTCTTGTATGATGTCTAGAGCAAGATTGTTGTTCTGGCATCACCCAACCAGGTTCTCAATCTCCATTCTCTCTGCTGACTCATCATTTCCAGTTATTCAGCTAATAATGGTGATGTCATCAGTGAATTTCTAGATTGAGGTGGACCTGAACTTGGCTACACAGTCATTAATGTACAGTAAGTAGAGCAGGGAACTAACCACAAGGTCTTGGAGGGCCCCTGCATTGATGGTCAGTGAGGAGGAGGAGGAGGAGACTTTGGAGATATACACCATTTGGGGTCTGCTGATGAGGAAGCAGATGGACGGACAGAGTCCCAGATCCTCTAGTTTGGTCATGAGCATCACTGGTATGAAAGTGTTAAATGCCAAGATTTTGTCAAAACTTGATGTGCCTGTGGTCCAGATGATCTAGAGTGGAGGGCTGGTGAGATGGCATCTGCCTTTGACCTGTTGTGACAATAGGTGAATTAAAGTGGGTCCAGGTCCTTCCTGAGAAAGGAGCTGATTCGCTTCATAACCAACCTCTCAAAACACTTCATCACAGTGGACGTAGTGCCATCAGCTGATAGTCATAGAGCCTGGCCACTTTGATCTTCAAGGGCAGTAGAATGATAGAGGCTATTTTGAAACAGGTAGGGACCTCTGACCATGGTCATGAAATGTAAAGGATGTACAGTAATTTGTTCTCGCAAGTTTTAAGGTATAGTATTAGCTGGATGCTTTCTGAGAGGTCACCCATCTGAAGGCCCTGTTCACCTCTTGCTCTTACAAGTTACACCGCCTTCCATTTTGGCATCTAAAAAGCTCTCCCTGTAAGGAAGAGATTTCTTGTGCAGCCTCTCGAGCCTCATCAGTTGCATTCAGTGCTCCCAACGTGGTGAGAAAGGCGGCACAACTAGAGCAACAACATCTTGAATTCTACCTGTGCAGCTTACAACTTAACGGTACCAAAACTGAATTTTCAATTTCAGGAAATGAGTCTTCACTCTCTTCTTTCCAGCTACTTTATTCTCACCCCCTAGCCATGCCCTATTTTGTTTTATTCCTCACCCACCTTCATCCAAACCTCTCTAGTTCTGTCCACTGGCCTTTCCCCAAATTTTCCTCCTCTCCCACAGGTCCATCTGGTCTCATTTATCCTTCTCTAACAAATTTCATTGCAAGAAAACAACGAATTGCTGGAGGAAATTGATCTCAGAAGATCAGACAGCATCCATGGGTAGAAATGGCTAGTCAATGTTTTGGGTCAAGGATCCTTTATCAAGAAAGATAAAGTGTGATAAAGGGTCCAGATCTGAAATAATGATTTAAAATTCCAACATTTGCAACATTTGTGTTTCTCTAGAGCTCTTATTTTTCAACTAGCGTCACCCTCTCATCAGATTGCAGCATCACCAAGCTTTGTCTCTGCATGTTACTTCTGTATGACTCATCTTCCAGTTAACTAATTTGTTTTGTCTGGCACCTACCAATCAATTGCCTCTGTCATCATCCTACATCCCTGCCTGGTTCAGCAATTGCTGCTGTCCCCAGTCCAACCCAGCTCACCCTGTCCACATGATACCAGCGCTCTCTCCCCCCCACACTCTTTGTCCTGATGGAGGGTTCTGGCCTTAAATGTCAACCATTCTTTTTCGCCCACTGAGTTCCTCCACCAGATGGATCATTGCTCTGGATACTAGCATTGTATTATAAAGATCAACCAGTGGATTTGTGGAACTTGTTGCCGCACACAGCAGTGGAAGCCAGATCACTGGGAGTATTGAAACAAGAAATAGACAAGTATCTCATTAGTATTGGCGTCAAGGGATATGGGGAAAAAGGCTGGAAATTGGAACTAGTGTAGAGTAGCTTAGTGTAGATATATGGAACAGACTCGATGGGCCTAGTGGCCTGCCTTGTGATCTTGTCATATATATTTTATTTTGGAGCCAGTAGAATGCATTCAATACCTGATAAAAGTAATGTAAAGAATTACAAATTACTTCACAAAATTTCAGTTAACACTTTACTCAGATAAATTATGTACAACAAAAATTACAAGATAGCAAAGTATTTAAAAAATGCTCAAGATTGATATGTTCACAGAAATACTATTCAAAATGAGAAATGAATTGCGACATTGCCATCACAGTGTTATTGATGTGTTTAAATATGATTAAAAGAAGCAAGCTTTGAAAAAAAACTCAGCTGCATATATACAGTATGTTTCTCCTCAAGTGGCAAGAAGCTCGAAATACATTGTTGCTGATTACAGCAACTCAAAACGTATGTTTGGCGGCATGTGTGAGAATTTGTAGCAGGGAATGTAATTAAGGGTTGCTATCTAATTTCTTCCTCCAGGAGGAATTTATGTAGAAGAAACACTGAAATTGGGCTTGTGTTCTTTAAATGTGCCAACAAAGATTTCAATGTTCTGAAAGAATCTCAGGCCTTTTTTTCAGTTATTTTGCCAGAATAATAATGTGCAAGGTAAGTAATTTACAAAGGAAGAAAAATGGAACAGCGTGATAGAAGACATGAAAGAGGCATGGTAAAGAGACAAACAAATCACTGTGAATTTCTCTTAATATTCAATCCTGCAGTAGATTTACTATAATTGTATCATGATCTAAGCATGGTGGTTAATTTTATGTTTGGTGAATATACCCAAATGGATTCCAAGTTTTGTTTGTGTCACCATTTGTTTCTCCTTTCTAGAAACTAATTTTCAAAATGCTGGAATGCACCTGCTCCCAATGACATCCCTCCAAAAGTCTGTAAAATTGAAGTATCGCCTCTTTTCTTTCACACATGCACTTGCTGAAGTTATTTGTGCATTTCAGAATTTATGTCCTATGTCCTTGTGCTCTTTCATAACTCGTGGTCTGTCAACTTTAAGGAAATATTCTGATTCACCTTTCATGGATGCCATGAAGTTGACCCTGCTCCCGTCCACATAAATTTCTATGGCTCCTAATTTAGCATCATCTGAAAATTTGGATAGGCAATTCGCAATTCCTTATTCTTTATAGTGAAAAAGATGAGACCCCAGTGATGATCTTTGCAAAACACCACAGACTGATCAAAACTGTGCAGTAGTATGAATTATTAAGTGGCCAGATTTAATAACCAATAAACAGAGACCAAACGTACCAGATTCACTTAATTCAATGTCAATTAATTTAGCTTGTGAACAATACAAAAATGCACTATTAGTGACCTGTTTCATTTGACTTAAACAAAATAACTATGATCCTGATTATCATTCCTTCCCACCCTAGTAGTTCAGGTAAAACAACGTTTCAAAATGCAGCAAGTGTGAACACAAGGAGACGATTATCATAATTAAAAACACAACGCTGGAGAAATTCTGAAGGTTAAAAGTGGTCTTTAGGTAACAAAGATAAAGATACATAACCAATGTTTCAGGCTTGAGTCTTTCTTTCATCATCCCTCGATGAAAGCCCAAAATGATGGTTATATATCCTTATCGTTCCAACACAACATCCTGCTGAGTTTATCCAACATTGTGTTTTACTTCTATTATGGTGTCAGCAGACTTTCGTGTTTTATCCTAAGACTATTATCATCCATCATTAAGAATCATCTTTTTTCAGCAGTGTTTCTGATTCTCAAATGCACAAATCTGAGTGTTTGAAAAGCCTCCTTTTTTTTTAATCAATTGTTTAATGAACACCTTCTACCATTGAGTAGGTTTCACTTGTGGTCATGTCCTAGAGGAACCTATAATTGGAAGAACATGAAAAGTCCACGAGGTGAACCAACCATCATTCATTCCAGTGCAGCTCAGTGTTCTCATTTCCAAACCCAAGGTACATGATTTATTGAGATGAGGGTTATCATCTCGGCCGCAGAAAAATTGCATGTGTTGAACATACTCATGTAATTCTATTGAAAAGGATGCAGTGCAGAAAGATATCATTTGCACTGTGGAGAGAAATTCAATTCATAATGTGATTAACATAAAATAAAAATATGAACTGCCCACGTACAAATGGTGATTATTTGTGTTTGTTAAGCATTGTGGGGGGTGTGGGGGGGGGGTATGCTTGCACATGAAAGACTTCTCAGCAAAAAGCTCTACTCCAATATTATTTTCATTGTAAAGAATAAGTGGAATTAAAACAAAAATTGATGATACTTCAGACTGGCTCTGCATACATCTGTAATCTAGTTATTGCATCATTGCCCATTCTATAATATTCTGGCATTGAAATAAAGCAGACAGACAGATTTGTCATGAGCATGTGAAGTACTATGTAAAATTAATGGTTGGAAGTCCCTTGAACCTGGTGTACTTCCCTTCTTGGCTGACTCAGAAAGCACATGGATGTTTTGAAGGAAATAAGTATTCCCGACTGTTTTAAATCAGTTTTTGTAAAGATATCAAGCTAGAAGAAATATGCAACACAAGCTGGGAAATTTCATCTCCTTTATTTAGAACAGCAATTCTCAATTGAGTCACAGCACATTTAAAAGGTGGGGGGGGGGGGGCAAGGACTGAAATTATAAAATATTTTTCACATTTTTTTATTTAGTCAGTAGGAGAGAAGTATGGGGGGAAATAAAGCAATGAAATGACTGCTTCACAGGAAAGGGGCTCCATAAACTTGGAGCACAGGTCTTAAGGGGGCCGCAGCCAAAAAAAAAGCTGAGAACGGCAGGTTCGGAGCATGCTTTCCTGACATTAGGTGGTTTTGAATCATGGCCCTGCTTTATATTTACACATCAATATTCCCTTCAGTAACTTGTCTGAAATATTTTAGTAATGTCAGCGATTAAGACCAAGGGGCATTTTATAGAACCATAGATCCATGGAACACTACAGCACAGAAACAGGCCCTTTGCCCCCCCCCCACCCAGTCTGTGCCAAACTATTATTCTGCCTCGTCCGACTGACCTGAACCCGGACCATATCCATCCAATCCATGTACCTGTCTAAATTTTTCATAAATATCAATTTATGCCTGCATTTACCAATTCAGCTGGCAGCTTGCTCCACATTTTCTGTGTGAAGAAGCCCCCCCAATGTTCCCTTGAAACTATTTTCCTTTCACCATTAACCGTGTTCTCTAGTTTCTACCTCTCCCAACCTCAGAGGAAAGTTTGCCTCTACTTGCATTTATTCTACCTACACCCATAATAATTTTGTACACTGCTATCAATTCTTCCCTCATTCTTCTACGTTGAAGGGATTAATCTTGTTTAATCTTCCCATGAAGGTCCTGACCACATCCTTGTAAATCTCCTCTACACTTTTTAAATTTTATTGATACCTTTCTTGCAGTTAGGTGACCAAATGTGCACACAATCCTCCAAATTTGGCCTCTTATTCAATATCATTATAACATTATGCTAGCAAAAATGTTGACTTCAAAAAGAAATAAATCAAAAGTCTCCTGAAGCTGACAGGTTTTCTTGTAAAATAGATGAATATTTCAATGAACTCCACAGTTCATTGACAAGCAATGTGAAATAACATACATACTCATTAATGTCCTTCTGATTGCTCCTTTTATAATATGTTGGAATTAAGACAAAACGCTACATTATTTCTCAGAATCAGGGCTCACCTTTTACCTCAGCACCATTTTACAGCAGTAACCATATCTTATTTGACTCCTTTAATATCCAGAAATATACCTACCTCCCCTCTGAATGAACTCTATAACCGAGTTCCCATGTTTCTTCTGAGAAGAAAATTCCAAAGAATGAGTGAAAAGTGTTTTCCTCTTTTCAGTCTAAACGGCTTTACCTCTGTGACACCTGATTCAAGACTCTTCATCTAAGGAAGATGCTCTCTCTGCATCCGCCCTGTCAGGCCAGAGAATCATAGCATTGTATAGCACAGAAAAAAAAGCTTTTCAGACTATTGCACCAATGCTGACAATTTTGTTCATCTACCCAAATCACATTTGCCTGCACACATGGAGAATGGCCACCTTTTGTACTCCTGAAGTCCACAATAATCTCCTGTGTCCACATTGAGGCTCAGGTTTTTGTTCTCACACTATTTTACAAGCTTTTCAACTTCCTCTCCATTAACTGACTCATGATTGTTGCTGATGAGGCCAACTCTTATATCATCCTCAAACTTGATTCTTTTTGAAATAAATCTAGAAATGCAGTCATGGGTCAGCAGTGCGAACAATAGCGAGTTGAGCTCACAGCCCTGAGGTGCGCCAGTGGTCAACGTGATGGGGCTTGAATTTAGCTGCCAACCCAGACAGGCTGTGTCTTTCCATCAAGAAGTCCAGAATCTAGTTGCAGAGAGGGGTATTGAGTCCCAGTGAGGACAGTTTATCCACCAACCTCTGAGTGTTATTGAAGTGACACTTCAAGCTGAACAATAGTCTGGCACATGAGGCATCATTCTCTAAGTAGGTCAGGAGGAAGTGCAGGGTTAAGGTTATTGCATCATCTGTGCACTGGTTTGGAGGGTGGGCAAAATGGAATGAGTCCAATGTGGCTGGAAGGTGCAACTTGATGTGTTCCATCACCAGATGCTCAAAGTACTACATGATCATAGATGTCAGGGCCATTGGGTGGTAGTCATTTAATCTGCTTACCATCATTTTCTTGGGGACCAGGATGAGGGTGGCTGTCTTGAAACCAGTGAAATGCTGTGAGATGTCTTAGATGCCAGTTTCAATCTCCATCAGCTGGGCTGCGCAGACCTTCAGAATCTGACCAGGCCTTGCTGTTAAGATCTTCCTCACCTCAGCCATGGCTATGCAGGGTATCTGTTTGTCAGGGGAAGAAGAGCTTTTCTTTCATGCCATCTAGTTTTTCCTTATCAAACCGTGTGTAGAAGGTGTTTAACCTGTCCAGTTGAGACCACCCACAAATTGGTGGAACAACATTTCATATTCCGTCTGGGGACTCTCTGACCAGATGGTGTTAACATCAATTTCTTCAGTTTCCTTTAGTCCCTCTATCCCTATGCTCACTTTTATTTTGCTCTGTTGCTCTCTCTTCCCTCTTCCTTCCACAGAAGATGCTATAGCCTTGTCCTCTTACTCCATCCTGGCCCACCTGGAGAACGATGCCTCATAAGCCAGGCTGCTGTTCATTGACCTCAGCTTGACGTTTAATACGATCATTCCCCAGAGGCTGGTGAAGCTGATCTCGCTAGACTCAACACTCCTCTCTGGAACTGGACTCTGGACTTCCAAACAGAAAGACCACAGTCTTTCTGGGTCAGTGACAGTACATCGAGTACTGTCACGCTGAGCACTGGCACACCTCAGGGCTGGGTGCTCAGCCCACTCCTGTTCACGCTGTTGATGAACAACTGCATCGCCAGATCTGGCTTGAACTGTATCAAGTTTGCAGGTGGCACAACAGTAGTTGGCCTCATCAGCAATAACGAGTCATACTACAGAGATAGAAAATCTCGTTGAATGGTGCGATAGTAACAACCTGAATCTCAACATGGACAAGACGAAGGTGATGATCATTCCAAAAGGACTAGGAATGACCACCCTCCACTACATATCAACAACTCTGTGGTTGAGAGAGTGAAGAACACCAAGTTCCTTGGAGTTCACTTGACTAGTGACCCATCTTGGACACTCAACATCTCCACACTTGTCAGGAAGACCCAACAGAGACTGCACTTCCTGAGAAGTTTGAAGTGGGCAAGGTTATCGGCCACCATTATGTCAACCTTCTAGAGGAGTTCTATAAAGAGCACCCCGGCTGGCTGCACCTCTGTGACAAAATCAGAATTTGTCATGAACAAGTCGTGAATTTGGTGTTTTGTGACAGAATGATTGTGCAAACATTATAACCATCTTACAAATGGACTATAAATTAAATTAAAAGAAATAAAAAATAGTTGTGCACAAAAAGTAAAGCAGTGTCTTTGGTTTATTGATTATTCAGGAATCGGATGGCAGTGGGGGGTGCCATTGAGTGTTCATCTTTAGGCTCCTGTACCTTTTTCCTGATGGTAACAGTGAAGAGGGCAGGGCCTGGCTAGTTGGTTGAGGTCTTTGAGAATAGAGGCTGCTTTTTTAAGACACCACCTCATGTAGATGTTCTCAATCGAGTGAAGTCTGGTGCCTGTGATGTCACAGGCCGAGTTAACAACCCTCTAGAGTTTTTCTTTGTCCTGAGAGTTGGCACCTCCACATCAGGCAGTGATGCAACCAGCCAGAATGCTATCCACCTGTTGTTTCGATGTCATTCCAAATTTCCTGCCGTTTGTGATTCTGCGGACGTGAGGTATAATTGCTGCAGAAAATTGGATCGGAGATCAATCCACAGGACAAGAAGATTGGTAAAGAAGATCACTAGAGTCTCTCTCCACCCATTGATGTGATCTTCCATGATTGTTGTCTGAATAAAGCATGCAAAATAATTGAGGACCCCTTTTATCCTGCACACAGCATCTTTCAGCTGCTCCCATCAGGAAAGAGATACAGGATTATCAGAGCCAGGACCACCAGGCTGAGAAACAGCTTCTTCCCATAGACAGTGAGAATGCTGAACGACCAAAGAAATTGCTTACACTAACCATCTGAGAGTCTCGTATTCATGAAAAAATATTTATTTATTATATTAATACTTGTCCTGCATATGTATTGTTTATCTGTATGTATGTCATGAGTGGTTGTGTGTCTGCATGTTTTGCACCAAGGACTGGAGGTCACTGTTTTGTCAGGTTGTACTTATGCAATCAGATAACAATAAACTTTGCCTCTGTTTCTTTTCCCCCTGCCCTGCATTCAGAGAGATGAAAACACACTCCCTCCACCAATTCATTCTCATCTGTCTTCCTATCCATATCCAATTAACTCCTCTTTGTCTGTTGGTCTGTCTCCTCCCCTTGACCTTTCTTTTAATTCAGGTACCTGTGTGTTTTTTACTCACACCTTCAAGAAGGGCTCAGGCCTGAAACATTGGTTATATATCTTTACCTCTTATGGACGCTGGGACACCTGCTGAGTTCCTCCAGTATTTTTGTGTTTTTCCTACAATCACAGCTTTGCAGACTTTCATGTTTCACACCATGTCGGAATATAGGCTGCTCAAGAAGACACATGGGTCGTCTACCAGAGCACAGAACAGAAGAGTCGATGTAACTTCACCCCACACCAGTTCGACTACATTTAGAATATGGTGTGCAGTTCTGAACAGAAAATCTGGAAGAGTGCAGCGCAGGAAAAGGCCCTTTGTCCCACCACATCTGTACTAATCACACTGCCATATTAAACCAATCCCATCTGCCTTTACATGGCTCCTGTCCCTCTGTTCCTGCCTATCCAAGTGCCTGTAACTGTCCTAACTGCTTCTACCACTTCCTCTGACTGCAGGTTTCAACCATCTGGCAAGCTGCATAAAATAAGCCTGCCTCACACATCTGTTTTAATCTCTCTCCTTCTCACCTTAAAGTCGTATCTTCTCGTATTTCACCTTTTCAGCCTGGAGAAAAGACTTTGACTATTAACCCTCTCAATTCATGTCATAGTGTTCTAAACTTCTATCAGGTCATTCTTTTGCTTCCAGTGCTCCAAAGGAAAGATGAATAAGTAGGACTTATTCTATTGGCAGATCCAGTATGAATCTTGGAAGGGGAGATCCTTAAATTTAAAATACCACACGGTAACATGCCTTTTCAGCCCATGAGCCCATGTGTCACCCAATTGCATTCAATTGACCTACAACCCCTGGTACATTTCGAACCCTGCGAGGAAAGAGGAGTACCAGTGAAAACCCATGCAGACATGGGGAGAACCTACAATCTCTTGACAGACAGCGTGGGATTCAAACTCCGGTCCCGATCGCTTGCTCTGTAACAATGTTATGCTAATCAAAATGCTAACCATTCTGCCCTGTTGGTGGACGAAAATTTATTGGCTATAATTGAATAAAAATTTGAGGATATCATGAATGCAGTATAGAGGGGAACACATCGATGGATTTCAAGGAGGCATTTATAAGGTGCTGCGTAAAAAAACGAAGACACAAGATGCATCTATGGAGTTGAGGGTAATATATGAGCATAGATAGCGAATAAGTTAACCGAGAGTTGGGATAAACGGGTGTTTCTCCAGTTGGCAATCAGAGGTGAGCAGAGTGCTGTTGGGGTGGGTGCTGGGCCTGCATATATATGAAGTTCGTCGTTAACACTGAAATGAATGGAAAAAGCAAATTGTGCAGAGGATGTAGAGAGTTGTCCGAGAGATATAGATAAGTGAATGGGCCAGGGTCTGGAAGATGGAGCACCATGCTGGTTTTTATTATTATAATTGATCACGAACAATGTTTAAGATTTTGTACATTAAATATATTGGTTAATTTTGCTCAGACATGATGGGATTAAGGCTTTATTTTCAGCCTGAACTTATCATCTCAACTGCTCACTTTTTTGTTCACCCGTGAACCATATTTCCAACTCATCAAAAGGAAAACAAGAAAGTCTGCATATGTTGGGGTCTACTGCAGGAGTCAAACATGCTGGGGAAACTCAGCAAGTCATGAAACATCCACAGGAAGTAAAAGACAGTCAACATTTTGGGCCTGGGCATTTCTTCTCACCTGAACAAGCCCAAGCCGTCGAATGCCTGTGTTTTCTGTGGATGTTGTGTGACTTGCTGAGTTTCTCCAGGCATTTACTCCTTATTTTGAAATCCAAGCCCTGATAATCTTCTAACCTTTGTTTTGAGTAAACTGTGGCAGTAAATAGCATTTTCGGTAAACAACGGAAACAAACCATGAAAAAACTCGGCCAAAAAGCCGACAGTGCCTGAAATCCACAAATGCTTTGAGAAATCAAAATTAAAAACAAATTGCAGCAAATCAGGACTTCAAAAAGACTTGCTTATAATTTATAATCCAAAACAACTGCAGGAACCCAGGTGACTCAGAATAAGCTTTTTACACCTGCATTCCAATTCTTGTTCATTGAAAATGATTTTAACATTCCTTTACTTGCCTTTCCTGTTGCATTGTTATCTTAAGTGCTCCCTGGTCTTTAAAACATCAAGTAAGCAACCACACAAATAGCTGTGGTTGAAATTATAATGAGGATTGCAGATAAGTACAGTTAATTCATAGAAATTTAGAGGGTTGATAGGAACTGGTGGTGGGGGGGGGGGGGGGGGGCAATTGGAAAAAAAATGTCTGCTGGTTTGGAGATATAGAATTAGGAACACAGTCTAAAATTGAGCAAGGCGTTTTCAGAATGAAATGGGATCCATCATGTCCTCCATAATGTTTGGAATTAAAACATTTTTTTTCCTTTATTTGCCCCTGTGTTCCACAGTTTTAAATTTATAATCAAACAATTCACATGTAATTTAAAGTGATTTGCACATTCCAGATTTTATTCAAGGTTATTTATATACATTTTAGTTTTAGCATGTAGAAATTACAGCTTTTTATACATTATTCTCCCATTTCAGGGCACCATGATGTTTGGGACATTTGGCCTCATAAGTGTTTGTGAGTACTCAGGTATGTCTAATTGCTTCACTAGTGCAGTACTCGAGATGGCAGAGGCCGACAGCATCGAATCCACACTGCTGAAGAGCCAACTGCGCTGGGTAGGTCACGTCTCCAGAATGGAGGACCATCGCCTTCCCAAGATCATGTTATATGGCGAGGTCTCCACTGGCCACCGAGACAGAGGTGCACCAAAGAAGAGGTACAAGAACTGCCTAAAGAAAGCTCTTGGTGCCTGCCACATTGACTATCGCCAGTGGGCTGATATCGCCTCAAACCGTGCATCTTGGCGCCTCACAGTTCGGCGGGCAGCAACCTCCTTTGAAGAAAACCGCAGAGCCCACCTCACTGTCAAAAGACAAAGGAGGAAAAACCCAACACCCAATCCCAACCAACAAATTTTCCCTTGCAACCGCTGCAACCGTGTCTGCCTGTCCCGCATCGGACTTGTCAGCCACAAACGAGCCTGCAGGTGACGTGGACATTACCCCTCCATAAATCTTCGTCTGCGAAGCCAAGCCAAAGAGCAGATATAAGAGAGCTCGCCTTGCATCTAAGCTTTTGATCACCTTTGGTGTCTGTAGTTTCCATTTTTCTACATGAAGACCAGAGTTATGCCAATGAAAGTCAAAGAAGCCTTAATGAGGCTGAAAGAAAGAGAATAAAACAGTAAGAGACATCACCAAAACCTAGGATAACCAAAATCAACTGTTTGGAACATCATTAAGAAGAAAGAGGAACTTGGGGGGGCATCCGAGGCGCTCTAGTATTTACCAAAGCCCTTTCCTGCTCACGGTGTCAAAGGCTTTGGTGAGGTCAACAAAGATGATGTAGAGTCCTTTGTTTTGTTCTCTGCACTTTTCTTGGAGCTGTCTGAGGGCAAAAACCATGTCAGTAGTTCCTCTGTTTGCGCGAAAGCCACAGTGTGATTCTGGGAGGACATTTTCGGCGACACTAGGTATTAGTCGATTAAGGAGAATCCTAGCGAAGATTTTGCCTGCAATGGAGAGCAGCGTGATTCCCCTGTAGTTTGAGCAGTTTGATTTCTCGCCTTTGTTTTTGTACAGGGTGATGATGATGTCATCACGAAGGTCCTGAGGCAGCTTTCCTTGGTCCCAGCAGAGCATGAAAAACTCAACAAGGTCGGGTCAGATACAGCAATGAGCTTTCCGAACCCTCATCCATTGACAACGGCGTGAAGCAAGGCTGCATCCTCGCACCAACCCTCTTTACTATCTTCTTCAGCATGATGCTGAAACAAGCCATGAAAGACCTCAAAAATGAAGATGCTGTTTACATCCGGTACCGCACGGAAGGCAGTCTCTTCAATCTGAGGCGCTTGCAAGCTCACACCAAGACACAAGAGCAACTTGTCCGTGATCTACTCTTTGCAGACGATGCTGCTTTAGTTGCCCATTCAGAGCCAGCTCTCCAGCGCATGATGTCCTGTTTTGCAGAAATTGCCAAAATGTTTGGCCTGGAAGTCAGCCTGAAGAAAACTGAGGTCCTCCATCAGCCAGCTCCCCACCATGACTATCAGCCCCCCCACAACCACCTGAAGAAACACACAAAGATCAGTGTGTACAGAGCCGTTGTCATACCCATGCTCCAGTTCGGCTCCGAATCATGGGTCCTCTACCAGCATCACCTACGGCTCCTAGAACGCTTCCATCAGCGCTGTCTCCGCTCCATCCTCAATATTCATTGGAATGACTTCATCACCAACATCGAAGTACTCGAGCTGGCAGAGTCCGCAAGCATCGAATCCATGCTGCTGAAGATCCAACTGCGCTGGGTGGGTAACGTCTCCAGAATGGAGGACCATCGCCTTCCCAAGATCGTGTTATATGGTGAGCTCTCCACTGGCCACCGAGACAGAGGGGCACCAAAGAAGAGGTACAAGGACTGCTTAAAGAAATCTCTTGGTGCCTGCCCCATTGACCACCGCCAGTGGGCTGATATCGCCTCCAACCGTTCATCTTGGCGCCTCACAGTTCGGCGGGCTACAACCTCCTTTAAAGAAGACCGCGGAGCCTACCTCACTGACAAAAGACAAAGGAGGAAAAACCCAACACCCAACCCCAACCAACAAATTTTCCCTTGCAACCGCTGCAACCGTGCCTGCCTGTCCCGCATCGGACTGGTCAGTCACCAACGAGCCTGCAGCAGACATGGACATACCCCTCCATAAATCTTCGTCCGCGAAGCCAAGCCAAAGAAAAGAAAGAAGAAGAAAGAGCGTACTGGTGAGTTCAGCAATCAAGGAAGACTTCCACTGCGGATGAAAGAAGAATTCTCATCACAATGAAGAAAAAATCCACGAACACCAATCCGACAGATCAGAAACACTTCAGGAGGCAGGTATGGATATGTTAATGACTACTGACCGCAGAAACTTCCGGAACACAAACACAGAGGCAAAACTGCAAGATGCAAAACAGGAGTTAGCGACAGAAATATGATGACCAGATAACAGTTGCCAAAAAATATTTAGAAGAGCCTGCAGAACTCTGGAAAAATGTCTTGAGCGAAGATGAGACCAACATTAACCTGTATCAGAGTGATGGCAGAGCAAAGTGTGGAGGCCTAAAGCAGTGGTTCTCAACCTTTTTCCACACATACCACTTTAAGTAAACCCTATGCCATCAGTGCTCTGTGATTAGTAAGTGATTCCTTAAGGCGGGATGGGATGGGAAGGGAAGGATGAGAACCACTGCTCTAGACCCAATTGCTACTGAAATATTTTGCTTGAGAAAAATTGTCATTGTCCCACTTCCTTTGGAGTTATTAAACTGTGCACATAACGAGTCAATGAGGTATGATTAAAACAGTGGTTCTCAAACTTTTTATTTCCACCCACATAACACCTTATACAATCCCTTACTAATCACAGAGCACCGAAGGCATAGGGATTACTTAAAGTGGGATGTGAATGGAAAGTAAAAGGTTAAGAACCACTGGCCTAAAGGAAGTGCCCAAGATCTAAAGTATACCACCTTATCTGTGAGGTCATCTATGGGCTGGGCATGTTTGGCTGTCACAGGTACTGGCACATTTACCTTCATTGATGATTTAACTACTAACATCAAGAGCAAAATTTATCTGAGGTGTATAGAAACATCTTATCTGCTCAAACTTGAGAAAATGCCTCCAACCTCATTGGATGGTACTTCATCCTACAGCAAGTTAATGATCCCAAAAATACTGCTAAAGCACCAAAGAACCTTTTCAAAGCTAAAAATTGGAAAATTCTTCAATGGTCAACTTAGTCACCTGATCTAACTCCAATTGAGCATGCCTTCCATACGCTGAAGATAAATCTTATGGGGACAAGCCCCCAAAACAAGCAGGAGCTGAAGATGGCTGCAGTCGAGGCCTGGCAGAGCATCACCAGGGAAGATACTCAGCTCCTGGTGATGACTGAAACACAGACTTCAAGCAGTCATTGCAATAAAGGGAGATGGAACAAAGTACTAAACAGAACTACTTTAATATACATCCCATTGCTATATCACAAATATGGCATCCTGAAACAAAGGGATTATGTATAAAAAGTTCTGTAATTTCTATTTGGTCAAATCTAAATGTAAACAAATATCCTTGAATAAAATCTGGAATGTGGACTTAAATGACGTGAATTGTTTGGTTTCAAATTTAAAACTGTGGAGCAAATAAAGAAAAAAAGGAAATAAAGGAAAAAAAGTACATACAAAAGTGTATTAAAAAGTTGTTTCCTTTCTGCCAATATTAGTAGATACAAGGTTGGATTTTAAGGTTAAAGTTGAGTTTGGGAAATTTTTGGTAGCCACTGAAGGAATATGGAACATTGGACTTTATCATGAAGGTTGTCGGCCAGCTGCGATCTCCCTGACTGACAGAGCAAACTTGGTGGGCAGAGTTGCACATTCCTATTTTTGAGTTGATCATTTTGATATTCATTCAAACACTGTCCTTTTCCCATCCAAGACCAATAAGGGGCCGCTAGATCCTGAAATCAAGTGAAATCCAACCCAATAATCCACTACCCCGTTCTTTGAAAATCCCATGGTTCAGAATCTAGCTGACCTGAACCTGTTTATTACACTCCCTTTTAACCTGCTGAGCTCCCAATTCCCCACATTCCCTTCAAACTAACTGGGTCTCCATTCCCACACTCTTTTTAAACTAACAGTGGTCCCACTTACATGCTCCTTTTTAACTCATCAAGGCACTGTCTCTTTGCTCCTTTACACTCATCAGCATCCCACTCACTCAAATCCATCAAGGCCTGTATCCCTGCTCCCTTACACTCACACACCTAACTCACTCAGAGTCGGTTTCCCATGAACCATTTAGATTCACCTAATTCACTGGAAAATGAGTCATACTGCTAATTAACATCTAAAAGAAGTGAATTAAAAGGGTGCTGGTATATGACTAGGAATATTACTCGACAAGCCAGAAAATCTGCCAGTGCACGACCACCAAACCCAGAAGGTGCCATTTTACTTGAATTCTATGATACCAGAAGAATCCCCTTTACAAGAATGACATACGACTGTTGGCAGTCATCAATGTCAGCGCCAGAGCAGTTCCAGCTGCATTGGGGATTATGGGTAAGGAAGACGGCCATTGTTCTCACATTGAACCAGCCGCCAGCAGCCACCACAAGTGAACTCCAGGCTTGGGGCCAACCAAGAGTCACCTTTCCACCAAAGGTAAGAGAGGGTAGAGATGGGGACGGCAAGGATGGGGACAGTGGGGATGGGGGTCTGACCCAGATTTATTTTGAAGTTTTACTTTAAAATTAAAAAATGCTACAGATATTATGGTCTTTATTTATCTAAATTAATTTAACACCCTGCACCCTCTGCTTTGTGTGATTTTGAAACATTGTATTTGCTTAAAGGGACCATCTTTTTAAAATGATTCTGATATGCAGAAGATTCCGAACAATAGCAGGTATCTGGTCCCTAACCTGGATAAAAGGTTAAGCACCTGTATTTAAAACACATGTACTTAAGTAATTCATCAGTTGCTTCCTTAAATTTTTTTTTAAGAGAGAAAAACTGTGCAACTGGAGCATTTTTTCCAATTCAGTGCAATTGGGAAGGGTGCAATTGGGAAGGATGCAACACCTTGTCTCAGAGAGGGACGGAGATGATTTATTAATAAAGAAGGATAAGTTATGTGGAGAGGGCAGATCTGGACTTATTCAGCTTATTGTGGAAAAGGCAAATGGAATATTTAATATATGTGATCAAAATTATGAAGTGGTTTAACAAACTAACAAAAATTGTTTTCAAGGTTGGCTGTGTCAGTAACCAGGAGACAGAGGCTTAAAATAATTGTTAGAAGAGAGGAGATATATTTTTGCCAGACCAGACTATTGTGAACTGCCTGATAGGAAGGTTCTGGTATTATTTTCAAAAAGGGAGAGTAACTAAAGGCTTGATGGATAAACAGTGACGGGCAATGGAGGAGAAAAGGCACACGTTTCATTCATAAAATTAAGCTGCTTTCCATGCTATCAGATTCTATGAATTTCATGGTTTTGTCAACATCCACTGAGCTATTCAAACTAAACATTTCATTCTTCAAGCAGTATGATATTTGAAAAAATGTGAAAGAAGTATTTAATTTCTGCTTAGCATCAGATGTTGGGTATTTAGTAACGTAACCATTATTGGTCATATTGTGAAAAACACATTTGATTCATCTTACACATCCACAGTATGGTTTGAGTGATCTTACTTGGAGCGACTTCACAGTCCTATATCCCCTGAATCCTAACCATATGCAAGCCAGTCCCTAGATCTTGAGAAAAGTCTCATGAGATCATGCAATAACTGAAGCCAAGCTTTAAATTATTGCAAGGAACTTTGAAACATTCCATGTCAGAGAATGAGGATGAACAAAAATGGCAGATAAAGTGCTTTCACATCACAGTCAGAGATGGCCTCTGCCAATATTGCAGCAGGACCCAAGCCAAAGAATGATCACTGATGAACTTCTCAGGGGGTGGTGGGGGGAATATCAGATCTCATATCTATTTATTGTCAGAATACATACATGACATCACATACAACTCTGAGATCACTTTTCCTGTGGGCGAGGCAAAATTACCACTTATTGGTAGAGCCCAAAATAAACTGTAGTCATGCAAACAAATAAAGAAATACAAGTAAACTCTCTGCAATAGAGAGAAAAAAATTTAAAGTGCAAAAGTAAGAGTCCTTAAATGAGTCTTTGATTGAGTCTGTTATTGGGGAATCTGATGATGGAGGGGTAGTTTCTGAACCTGGCGATGCGAGTCCTGAGACACCCAAGCCTCTTTCCTCATGGTAACAGCGAAAACAGAGCTACTGCTGGGTGGTGTGATAGTTGCTACTCTCCGACGGCAGCATTCCCCGTAAATGTTCTCGAAGGTGGGGAGGATTTTGCTTGTGATGTCCTGGACTGTTTCCACTACCATTTGGAGGGCTTTACGTTGAGGGGGATTGGTGTCGTCATACTAGACCATGATGCTGCCGACAGCACATTTTCCACCACACCTCTGTAGAACTTTTCTGGGGTTTCAGATGTCATTATGAACCTCCATAAACTCCTGAGGAAGTAGAAGAGCTGCTGACGTGCTTTCTTCCCAGTGTCATATGTATTGGGCCCAGGAAAGATCCTCCGAGATGATGACTCCCAAGAACTTAAATGTGCTCACTCTCTCCACCTCTGATCCTCCAATCATCAATGAATATTACATCTCTGGCTTTCCTTCCTGAAGTCAACAATTAGCTCCTTGGTTTTGGTGATATTGAGTGCGAGGTTGTTGTTGGTGGACCATTCAGTCAAGTTTTCAATCTCCCTCCTGTGTCCTGACTCACCGCCCTTTTTTATACAACCCATTACCGTGGTATCGTCAGCAGATTTGTAGATGGTGTCATACAGAGCCACACAGTCATAGGTATAAAGCGAGTAGAGCAGAGGGCTAAGAACACAGTTTGAAGTGCCACATCCAAACACAAACAACACACATCAACACCTCCTTGGATCATTATCATATCAAATGGGCCCAATACAATCTTCAGTGAATTGAATATGACAAAGTGAAGTAACAGGAATGAGATGTTTCCAAGCATCCTAATTGAAGTAAACCACTTACATACCATAAGATGTAGGAGCAAAAGTTAGTTATTCAGCTCATCGAGTCTGCCCCGTTATTCAATCAGGAGTTGAACCATTCTCCCACTCAGCCCATTCCCTGGCCCTCTCACCATAACCCCTGATGCTCTGGCTAATCAAGAATCTATTCATCTTTGCCATAAATACACACAATGACTTGGCCTCCACAATGCTTGTGGCAAAAATTCCACAAATACACTACCCTTTGGCTAAAGAAATTTCTCCGCACCTCTATTCCATGTGGACGCCCTTCAATCCTGGTTGGGCCCTCTTGTTCTAGTCTCTCCCACTATGGGAAAAAACCTTTCTACGTCTGCTCTGCCCATGCCTTTCAACATTTGAAATATTTCAATGAGATCCACCCTCATTCTACAAAATTCCAAAAAGAACAGCCAAGAGCATCAAACATTCCTCATATGATAACCTTTTCATTTTGAAATCATTCTTGTGAACCTCCTCTGAACCCTCTCCAATGTCAAGGTATCCTTTCTTAAATGAGAAACCCAAAACTGCTCACAATTTTCCGTGAGATCTCATAAATGCCTTATAAAGCCTCAACATCATATTCCTGCTCCTAAATTGTATTCCTCTTGCAATTATATGGTAGCATTGACATTTGCCCGACTCAACCTGCAAGCTTACCTTTTGCACGAGGACTCTCAAGTCATTTTGCATCTGGGAATTTTTAATTTTCTCCTCATTCAGGAAATAGTTTGCCTATTTATTTCTTCTACCAAAATGCATGACCATTCACTTTCCAACATTGCATTTCATTTGCCATATTCTCCTAATCTAAGTCCTTCTGAAACCTCCCTGTTTCCTCAACACCACCCACTCCTCCACCTATTTTCGTATCAAGATAGTAGTGTAAAGATGATTCAGTCTTTGCGTCTATTCAGGTATGCTAGACTTGGATTTGCAGGAAATAACCAAAATGGAACAGGCCATCAAAACTGCGTAAAAACAACCACTTACCTTGATCTCATCAACCTCATCAGGTACTATCTTGTATGCAGATACTGTTCCTCCCAACCTACAAAAGAAAAACATAGACCTTTCAGTAATTTTGTTTTTTTGACCCTTTGCATTTTAGATAAACTTTGTCGACTTACATATTTGTGTCAGAGTCCTATAGCCCAAAATCAGATCCTTTGGCCCACATTGTCCAGCCAACCTATTTTCCCATCTACACATTCCACGCCCTTAATGGGCTTGTATCCTTCGACGTTATGGCCTATTTATGTGTCTCTCAAGAAACCTGTCAAACACAATAGTTGATTCTAGATCTTCCTCTTTGTGTAAAGGACTTACCTTTCAGATTCCCATCAAGATAATTTCCTCTCACTTTAAACCCATACCTTCTTATTTGACATACACTAACTCTGAGAAAACGTTTTGGACTCTCTGCCCTATCTATGCCCCTTATAATCTTATATACCTCTTCCAGGTCAGCCCTCAGCCTCCTTCACTCCAGGAAAACCAAGCACAGCTGATTCTGTCTCTCCCCATATCTAAAGTCCTCTAAACCAGGCAACATCCTGATAAAACTCTGTGCCCATTTCAGCGCAATCACATCCTTGGTTTCACATGGTGACTAGAATGGCACATATCTGATATCTCATTCCTTATATTTTATAACAAAGAAAGCAAGCATTTGCCTTCTTCATTGGTCTGATAACCTCAGTGCTGTACCAATTACTGTGCATGTCCTACCCCTAATTGACTTTCCAAAATGGACCACTTTACATTTGTTGGGATGAAATTCAATCTGCCAATGCCCCTGCCTTCTTTCCATCTGATCTTAATCCTGATGCAGTTCTACCAACTACACCACAAATTTTGTGTCATCCCACATTTATCACACTTAATGTATTCATTTTATGCCTTTACTGAACATCACAAACAGTAAATTGCTTTTGGGTGCTGGATCAGAATAAATGTAGCTTGTTTTTAAATCATGGGTCTTCATTTTGTCCTACAGTTCTCTTCAGATGTATCTGCATAGAATGGTGTTGGATTTGTGATGCTTGGAAGCAAGACGTTGATGAAGGAACATAATGAACCTTGAATAATTTGGATAAAAAAACATGGGTTCATTTCTGTTTTTCTTGATGACAGATGCAGAGGAACATATTAGGAGGCAAAAACAAACTGATCGATGATAAAAATGAGGCAATGATGAGAATTCAGAATAAAAGAGAATGAGAATGATTACTGCATGATGTTGAGCACTTTCTGATTTTGTTTCAGATTTCTAGCATCTGAGATAATTTACCTTTTTATGTTACTGATTATTTATATTAAAATAAAAAAGACATAATGAGCTAAACAAGAGTCTCTCCTACAATGCAATTAGACTCAAAAACAGATAATCGTGGTTGTTGTATCAAAAAGTTCTGGCAGAAGAATCTTTTTTTCCACAATATTTTATCATCTTATTCAACACAATTTTTTTTAAAATCAATTGACAGATGAGCACTCAAAAAGCTAACACTTTAGATGCAGGATAGGGTAGAGAACAAAAGGCTGGAGAAGCAGAGAGACCACTAAAGGTAAGGGAAGGATTAGAGAGAAAAGAATGGAAGTAGGTAAACAAAGTCGGAAACAATTAAATCATATCTTTAAATTTAGACCTACAGCAGGGTAACAGGCCATTTCGGCCCACAAGCCCATGCCTCTCAATTTACACCCAATGAACCTACACCCCTGGTATGTTTTTGAATGGTGGGAAGAATCCGGAGCCCCTGGGGAAAATCCATGCAGACACGGGGAGAACATACAAATTCCTTACAGACAGCATGGGATTTGAACCCTGGTCCTATCTTATAGAAACATATAGGATTATGAAGGGTACGGATAGGATAGATGTAGGAAGGTTTTTTGAGCTGGCCGGGGAAACTAAAACGAGAGGACACAGTCTCAAGACTCGGGGGAGTAGATTTACGACAGAGATGATGAAAAATAGTTTTTATCAGAGAGTAGTGAATGTTTGGAGTTCTCTAACCAGGGAAGTGGTTGAGGCTGCCTCATTAAACATATTTAAAATTCGATTAGATAAATTTTTACATGACAGAGGAATTAGGGGATATGGGGAGAAGGCAGGTAGGTGGAGTTAGGTCATAAATTAGATCAGCCATGATCGTATTGAATGGCGGAGCAGGCTCGATGGGCCATTTTTGGCCTACTCCTGTTCCTACTTCCTATGTTCCTATGTCCTGATCTTGGCACTGTAAAGGGGTTGTGCTAATCAAGATGCAGGTTACTGAAAAGGAGATCAGCGTGCATGCCATCATTGGGTTTAGGGCTGGCCAGGTGGAATATGATGTGTTATTCATCAGGTTTACTTTTATCCTCACCCTGGCATTGGAGAATTGAGGACAGGAGAATTGCACCAATAGGAGCTCAAGCTTGAACCTATAGACAGAGCACAGTTGTTCAGGCAAATCTGTCACCCAATCTGTTTAGATTCACCGATGTAGAAGAGAGATTAGGTTGGACAATGTGCATTTAAAACTCTGCCTCACCTGGATAGAGGGTAGATGTGGCTGGTTGTGGGATCACATTAAAGTTGGCGGAGGTGTCTGAGGATAACGTGTGGGATGCGGAGGCTGGTGGGCTGAAATGTGGGAACCAGAGAGACTGCAGCTGTGGCATGGTGGGGGGGGGGGGGGGTGGAAGTGTAATAAAGACAGAAGTTGAGATAAGGAAATGTTGTTAAGGGTTTTATCATTAATGGCATAGGGAAGCAACATTTATCATCCCGGAAACGGAGGCAGGGGAATCGGGAGAAAGGGAAGACATACTTACAAGAGTCTGAGTGAGAAGAGATATAATCCAAGTAGCTGTGGGAGTCAGTGTGATAGATGTCTGTAATTAGTTTGTTTATTGAGATAGAGGCAAAGAAGTCGAGAAGTATTAAAAGTCAGAAAGAGAGGTCAGAGGGCAAGTATAGCATCTTCTATAGTTGCTGATATGATGTTGTAGGAAGGAGTTTTGATGGAGATGGAGGAGTGAATCAAGATGTCATGGAGTGAAATGTAAAAGTTGAAAGAATGGAAGATGTTTCTGCTGGCATCACATTGCAGCTGGCAAAAGTCATGGAGGGCTATCTGTTGAATTTGGAGGGTGTTGAGGGAGAAGGTGATGACAAAGGGAATTCAGTACTGGTTTTGAATAGAGAAGAGTAGATTAGAACAGCAGACAGGAAATGTAACAGACATGGTTGGGGTTCCTATCAACTACAGGAGAGAGGAAGAAGATGTATTATTATGGAGTATTTCACCTTCAAGATCATATATAAAGAAGTGGAGGAACTGGGAGAATGAAATGGAATTCCTGCAAGAAGCAGGGTGGGAGGAAGTTTAGTCTAAATTCCCCCATGGGAATCTGTGGCCATGCAACAAATAGCATTTGGGGGAGGAGGGAGGGACATATGCGCACACTTTGCAATGAATATGTTAATGTGCCAGACTGGTGGTTTTATCTTATTTATCCATTTGCAAATGTGTTCAACTTTGCAATAAATCAAATATACATACAATGTATGGATTTAATCTGCATCCTTAAGAACCACCCTTCATGGACTCAGCAGTAAATATCATTGAGTGCTGAAGTCAAACCAAACACTGTCCATTGAACAGGCCATGTGAAAGAGAGCAAGTTTAATTTTAAAATCAAACTGACAACTTCAAACATACTGTACTGATGATATTATGCTTTATGAATTGTGACAACTTCAAAATCCTTGCCAATTTGATCCCTCTATTGCAATTATTTCCAGGCAACAAGTTCTGTATTGAACAAATTCTGTCACAACAATTTTAGAGCATTATTTGTAATTTTATGACTTACTAAAACAATAATTTGTTCACAACTCTCACAAGGATTCTATTCTACTAGTCATTCTTTGAAAATATTGGTCAAGATTAATTATTGGGGGCATAACTCTTATCTAAACACTGCAGCATGAATAATTTCATGATGTTTCAAAAGTGCAGGCTCTTCAAAAACATGTTCACTCTAAATCTGTCATTTGCTAGATTATAATAAGATGGTAAATGTCTTGGCACAAAAAAAATTGGCCCCAATTCTCACATATACAGTACACATGTGCTGCAATTAATTATTTTATAATTATCATCTAACACTGAACATTTCATGACTTATGTTCAATTAATACAGGTCAATAGTACTCACTATTGTGTGGTTCTGGGGTCATAATCCTAATCAAAAGAGCCACATGGCCACTGAACTGTCCTGCACACCTTCCCACCTAACACATTTTTATTTACCAAAAACAGACTTTATTCACAATATTTACAAAATGAAAACTGTTCAAAGTCTATTCTCTTCCTTAGTTTTGTATTAATACCTTTCCATCATTGTACATTGTTACATTAATTTATATTTACACCATTACCACCACTGTGTTGTTTGAGGGCCTCCCCTCACTTTCAGTTCCTCAATGCCTGGTAATGGAAGGACTTTAGACCAGCCATTTTCAATGTGAGGGCCTTGTGGTCCTTGGGGGCTACAACACATTTAATGACTGAAATCAGAATTTTTTTAAAATGTTTTTATGTACGCTGTGTTACGAGCCCAGAGGACCACAAAACCCAGCACCAAGACTTAATCAAAAGTTACTTAATCAAAAGTTGTTTTTAATTATCTTTAAATAGGAAAAAAGAATCAAACTTTAACTTATCACTATTAACTTAACTAACCCAACTTAACCCTAAGCGCACATGTATGTAATGTGTGTGTAAGTTCTGAAAGTTCTTTGGTTCACAGTCCAATCTCACTTCTCACTCCTCCAAGTTCACTGGTTGCAGGAAATTCTTATCCTATGCACAGAATTTAACATTTATACAGTTCAGCAGGCTTTGGTGCTTGAAAGGTAAATGGTTACTGCTCAGGAAGGTTCATGTCAGTTTTCAGAGAGAGATTCATTGTACGCTGACACACACAACTGATTCCTTTATTTTTAATCAGCCACTTCAGTGTCTTGTAGTTGAAACTGGCCCCATCAGGGTTTTCCAGATCATAACCTCTTTCAGGCCACCACAGAGTTCCTTTTTGTTTCTCTTATTTCAAGTGAAACATTAGACAGCCATTCCTCTCTTGCATGAACCATAAGGGCTTTGACCAGGCTGAACTAAGTGCTCACAACCTGTCTTCCAAATGGGGTTTTCCACAAGCTTGCCAGCTTGTCCTGTTCCAGTCCCAGTTGCTGCTGCTGACTGTAAAACTGTGGAACTGATCTCTCTCTCTCTCTCTCTCTCTGAGAGAAAAAGCCTGTTTGACTTTCTCCGCTAGCAAAGCCACATGACCCACTTAGAATAGTATGTCCCACTCCAGACAGAATGTGGCTCTGACAAGTTATTTCATCTGTTGCCTTTTTGTAAACAACAATTCATTAATAAGGTCTCTGGAGCACTCTCCAAAGCTTTTGCAAAGGGTCGGGGTCAGTACTTTGAATAAGATTTGTTTTAAAGTGTTTGTATGTGACCTACACTAACAAACCTGTCTCAATTTATATTCCAAAAACATATCTATATACTTTCACACCTGTAGGAGAGAAGTAGTGAAGAGACCAAGTAAATGACTGCTTCATAGGGAAGGGGGCCCATAAACCTTGAGCAGATACAGCTAAATTCCACCAACAGAATGCCACATAGTCATGGCATATTTGCTTGTTGCCAACATGGAACAAACATATCAAGGTACATCCACATGCTAAGGAATGAATCATAACTCAACATACTGGGTGATCAATTCCAGGCTATGAATCAAGTGACTGTGAGGATGCTGCTGTTCTAATTGAAAGGGTCTTTGTTTACCTTATGATTTCAGAACCAATCATTGCTTAAAAGAACAAGTGCATTCATTGTAGGTCATTTGAAGTCTGCCTCCTGTTCAGAACAATGGCTCTTTTATTGCTTGCTCCCAAATAGTTTTTAAAACTGTTGTCCCAGTGTTAACAATGGAAATAGGAAATTGAAGAAAATAACAAAACTCCAACAAATAGAATTTAACTTTCTTTAAAAGCTGTGTGTCACAGATCATGTATGGCTTGAGAACTGAAGTCTGAGCAACTGTGGAAACAGCTGTCAGAAACTTCAACAAACAACATGTTATGTGTGTTTTCATTGGTATCTTCAACATTACACTTCAACAGGGTGTAGAACCCACCTGTTTCAAACAATAACTCTCTCCATCATACCTTTGCTGAGATAAAACTTCTCACAAAACCATCATCATCATAGCCCAGTGGTTCTCCACCTTTTTCTTTCCACTCACATCCCATTTTAAGTAATCCCTATGCCATCGGTGCTCTGTAATCTAGTAAGGGATTGCTTAAGGTGGGATGCGAGTGGGAAGAAAATGTTTGAAACCACTGTTTTAATCGTACCTCATTGAGACTCATTATGTGCAGTTTCAGAACTCCAAAGGACATAGGCCCAATGACAATTTTCTCAAGCAAAATATTTCAGTAACTACTGGGTCGAAAGCAGTGATTCTCAACCTTCCCTTTCCATTCACATCCCACCTTAAGCAATCCTGACTCATCACAGAGCGCCAATGGTATAGGGATTACTTCAAGTGGGAGGAAAGAAAAGTGTCTTAGACACTGGCAAAAGCACGAATTCCACCCCATTGATCTTGATCTGGCTTCCAAAACGGGTCAGGCCAAATTAACAATTTTGCAACAACAGCATCTCTTCTCTCTCACAAGTTCTCCAACTTCCAGATATAACAATTATCATACATGTTGTTACCATAATGTCTTACTTGTTGTCACTGTTGATACATTTTTAAAGAAAATCAATAATAGTAACTCGTTATATTGCGAGATCATAAATACACATTATCAACCCTAAATATTCACAACAATCTGAGGGCAAATATGTGATATGCAATAATGTTTCAAAGGGAGATTCAAGAGCCTGATAGCTGTTGGAAAGAAACAGTTATTGAACCTATAGGTGAGTTAAACTTTTATTTTATGTCGTTCTTCCAATTTACCATCAGCCTTAATTTGGCAGCGCATGAGGCTATGGTTAAGCATGTCTGTGTGGGAATGTTTTTGTTTGTGTGTACCGACATACTGGTCTTCAGCCTCCTGTACCTTCTGCCTGAAGGTAGCATTGAGAAAAGATTGTGACTGGGGTGATGGGGGGCCCCTTATGATGTTGGCTGCCTTCTTGAGGCATTTATTCACTGGCTCGTTCATTCATGCATTCAAGGGACACGTTTTTCAACACAGAAACTTTAGAGTGTGATAAAGTAGACGCAGAGCTGATGTTTCCCTTGGAAAAACATACAGAACTAGCAGTCACAATCTCACACGAGGATCACCATGGAGTGAGAGGAGAAGAAATGTTTCTACCCAAGAGACACAGATGTTCAGCGCAATCAACATGATGAAATTAAGAGCTTTAAGAAATAAGAGATCAGTGTAAGACAGTGACACCAAGGACAAAGATCAGCATTGATCTAATTGAATGTTACAATCGACAAAAGAGACTGGATAAGCTATTTCTGTTTCTGCTACGTATATTGGAGCGTGTGAACATGGGCACCAATCATAGTTACTGCTTTGCTCTGAAGCAAATCGAGTTACATGCATAATTCTGGTCTATCCATCCATGCCAATGAAGAATGTTGCACATCCTCCTGGCTTGTGCCACGTTCAATGATACAAAAGTTTTGGTGTGTCAAGAGATAAATTGTTCTGATGAATACCTAATGTCAGATGAGTTTCATTGCCCAATATTGACGTTAACTGTCTGGTTTAATGTCGGGTCATTGGATGGGCAGGCGAGTCAGATGATTGTTCAAATAACCTCTGAGAACCACTTCATATTGCATCGTCAGACTGTGATATTTTTGGTGACATACAACACGTTAATGTTTAAGCCTAGTATAGTGGTTTTATTCAAACTGTCACCAACAGCAACAACACATATGTTCTCAGATAGAACAGAAGGATTTAGGATTTGTGAACTTGACAGTATAATTTGCTTGAAATTATCTTTGAAGTCTTTCTCATTCTTGGACTTGATAATTGCCTGAGCTACCCCAAACAGTATCTGCATCAATCAGCATCAACTAGTTTAAGGGTTGGGGGGGGGGGGGAGATAATGTACCAGGGACGTCATAGGGGTCAGGTCTCTAGCACAGTCTGGCCCTTCAGCTAAGAACAGGAAAGCTAAAGAAATTGGCCATTTGATAATAAGGCGAATAGATAGGAGGTTCCTTAAACAAGATTGACACTCCTGGATGATATGTTGCCTCCATGTTCCTAGGGTCAGGGATGTCTCCGATCAAGTCTACGTTATTCTCAAACGGGAGGGTGAGCAACCAGATGCCATGGTCCACAATGGTACAAATGAGGCCCTGCAGAGGGAATAGATGGAGTGAGGAAGAAAGATAAAAAGCAGGATCTCAAAGATGGCAATCTGGATTTGCTGTCTGCGCCATGCACCAGTGAAGGTAGGCAAAGGAAGTTGTGGCAGATGAATGCATAGCTGAAGAAATGGTGCAGGGGGCAGGGGTTCAGATTTGTGGATCAATGGAATCTCTTCTGGGGAAGTATGACCTGTAAAAAAAGGATGGGCTGCCCCTGAACTGAAGCGGGACTGATATCCTTGCAGGCAGCTTTGCAAAAGCTGTTGAGAAGAGTTTAAATTAGTTTGGCAGGGGGGTGGGAACAAGAATGTGAGGGCATGGAATAGAGCAGAAGGTGCAAAAGATGATGCAATGTGTGTGAGTTTGTGAGCAAGGACAGGTGGGGAGTAAGTATAAATGTAGTCAACTGGAGGGTTCGAAATGGGTCTATTTGACTGCTAGGAATATTAGGAATAAGGGAGATGAAATTAGAGCATGAAATAATATGTGGAATTACAATGTTACAGAGACATGGATGTCGCAAGGATGGGATTGGCTGATGCAGGTACCGGGGTTTAGATATTTTAAAAGGGACAGGATGGGAGGTAAAAGAGGGGGGTGGAATAGCATTACTGGCCAGGGATAGTATAGCAGCTGCAGAAAGGAGGTGGGTGGAAATCAGAAATAGGAAGGGAGATATCACCATATAAGGAGTAGGCCATATTAGGAGTAGTCTACAGGATTCCAAATAGCCCTCTGGAGACTGAGGAACAAATAAGTTTGGAGATTCTGGAATAGTGCAGCAATAACAGGGTTATTGTTATGGGAGACTTCAACTTCCCAAATATTCCTGGCACCACCTTACTGGAAGAGAGAAAATGGGGCAGAATTTGTCAAACGTGTCCAAGAAGGATTCTTGACACAGTATGTGGACCCGCCGATTAGAGGAGAGGCTGCACTGGATCTAGTATCGGGTAATGAACCAGGTCACGTGACAGATTTCTAGGAGGGGGTGCATTTTGGTGATAATGACCACAACTCCCTGAGCTTCAGCATAAAAGCAGACAAGGATAAAAGCTGACAACTCAGTAAAGTGTTTAATTGGGAAAGGGATAATTAGAATGAAATGAGACAGGAACTGGGGAGATTAAATTGGGAACAGATGTTCTCAGGAGAAAACACAGAAGTAATGTAGAATATGTTTAGAGACCACTTGTTCTGGATAGATTTGTTCCACTGAGACAGGGAAAAGATGTAAAAGGGAACAATGATCGACAAAACAGGTGAGCCAGCTAATTAAGAAGGATGCATATATTAGATTTAGGAAGCAAAAAAAAAAACAGGTACAGCTCATGAAAATTGTATTGTAGCCAGGAAGAAACTTAAGAGAGTTAGAAGAGGGCAATGAGAAGTCCTCAGCAAATAGGATTAAGGAAAACCTAAAAGAACAGAAGGTTGCTGAGAATGAAAGTAGCGTCATTTAAGGATAAAGGAGGTATCATGATTGAAGACAGAGTTTGGGAGGTCTAAATGAATAATTTGCTTCAGTATTCACCAGAGAAAAGGACTTTGGTCAGGGTGAGCTCACAATGGAACAGTTGTTTTTCAATCTTTTTCTTTCCATTCACATACGACTTTAACTAATCACTATGCCATAGGTGCTCTGTGATTAGTAAAGGATTGCTTAAAGTGCTATGTGGGTGGAAAGGAAAAATTTGAAAACCACTGTTTTAATCGTCCCTCATTCACTTGTTATATGCACGGTTTCAGAACTCCAAAGAAAATGGACCAATAAGAATTTTTCTCAAGCAAAATATTTCAGCAACATTTGGGTCTAGAGCAGTGATACTCAATCTTTCCTTCCCACTCACATCCCTCCTTAACCAATCCCTTACTAATCACAGAGCACTGACACCATAGGGATTACTTAAAGTGGTTTGTGAGTGGAAGGAAAAAGGTTGAGAACCACTGCAATAGAACAAGCTTGTGTGCTGGACCATATTGAGATCTAAAAAATGAGTAAGTGTTGGATCATCTTAAAACATTAAGATTGATAAGTCTCTGGGACTGGGCAAGTTGCTATGGGAAGGGAAGAGGTTGGTGGGGTGTTAGTAATGATCTTTGCATCCTTCTTGGCCACAGGAGATGGGACAGATGATTGGAGAATGGCAAATATGGTCCCCTTGTTTTAAAAAAAAGTAAATAGGGAAAATCCTGAGAATTATAAATCAGTGGTGGACAAACTATTGGAGAGAATTCTTAAGGACAGGATTTGCAAGTATTTAGAGCAGGATGATTTTGTGAGGGGATGCCTTACGAGCATTAATGATTTTTTGAGGAGCTAACAAAAGAAATTGATGGTCTATGTGGTATATATGGATTTTAGTAAGGCATTTAGTGAGGAGGTCCTGTAAGGAGAGTTCAGGGAGTTAGGCGCTAGTTTGGACCTCCAGGTTAGTGATTGCTACCCGTGTCACATGCTTAAGAGGTTAGTAATAAGAGGATAATGCAGCTTAACATGGTTGAGGATAAGGGCTTCAGGTTTCTAGATCCCTGGGGTATATTCCAGGTACATGTTCCGACAGGACGGTTTGCATCTGAACTGGAAGGGGACTAACATCCTTGCAGGCAGGTTTGCTAGTGCTGCTCTGGTAGGTTTAAACTGGATTTGCAGGGGGAGGAGAACCAGAGTGCCAGAGCATATAGAGGATGGGAGGAGGGAAAAGATGATGATAACATTTTATGCACCATTAAAAGTAAACATGGTGGAAATATTCTCAGGTGCATCTATTTCAATGCAAAGTGTATTATAGGAAAGACAGACGAGCTTAGAGCGTGGATTGGCATGTGGAATTATGAAATTGTGGCCAACAGTGAAATTTGGATGCAGGCGGAGCAGGACTGGCAGCTCAATGTTCTGGGCTTCCGTTGCTTTAGATGCAATAGAATGGGGTGGGGGAAGGGTGTGAAAGGGGGAGGAGTATCATTACGCGTCAGGGAAAATATCACAGCTGTGCTCAGGAAGGACAGACCAGAGGGCTCGTCTACTGAGGTTATATGGGTGGAGCTAAGGAACAGAAAAAGTATGACCACACTCATTGGGTTGTATTATAGACTGCCAAATAGTCAGCAGGAATTGGAGGAGCAGATCTGTGGAGAGATAGCAGACAGTTACAGGAATCATAAGTTATAATAGTAGGAGATTTAAACTTTGACTGGTACTCCCATGCTGTAAAAGGGGTTGATGGATTGGATTTTGTCAAATGTGTTCAGGGAAGTTTTCTAAATCAATACGTAGAGGTACCAACTAGAGAGAATGCAATACTGGATCTTACATTGGAGTATGGGAGAGGACAGGTGAACATTTTGGGTCTAGAGATCATAATGCCATTAGTTTTGTTAATTATGGAAAAGGGCAGGTCTGGGCCTTGGGTTGAGATTCTAAATGGAGAAATGCCAATTTTGAGGGAATGAGAAAGGATCTAAAATGTGTGGATTGGGATAAGTTGTTTTCTGGCAAGGATGTGAGAAGTGTGATAGAATATAGATATCTTTTTGAGATATAAATTGTGGCAGGTTTTATTAGGATAGGTCACATACAAATATTTTAAAATAGATCTTATTTAAAATACAGGAGCTCTGCTCATTCTAGACATGTTGGGGGCCTCAGAATCTTTGCAAAAGCTTTGCAGAGTGCCCAAGAGACTTCACTAATGGATTGTTGTTTACAAAAAGGCAACAGATGAAAGAGCTTGTCGGAGCCACATTCTGTCCAGAGTGGAACTTGCTAGGAGGGTCATGTGACAAGCAGAGAGAGTCAAAGATTTTTTTTTTCTCTCTGTGTGAGAGAGAGACACACACACAGATCAGTTCTACAGTTTTACAGACAGCAGCAGCAACTGGGACTGGAACAGGACAAGCTGGCAAGCTTGTGGAAAACCCCATTTGGAAGACAGGTTGTGACTGCTTAGTTCAGCCTGGTCAAAGCCCTTGTGGTTCATGCAAGAGGAAAGGACTGGCTGTCTAATGTTTCACTTGAAATAAGAGAAATAAAAAGGCATTCTGTGGTGACCTGAAAGAAAGTGGTTATCATCTGGAGAACCCTGAGGGGGCAAGTTTCATCAGCAAGACACTGGAGTGGCTGATTAAAAAGGAATCAGTTGTGGGTGTCCTGGAACAAAAAATCTCTCTCTGAAAACCAACAAGAACCTTCCTGGGCGGTAACCATTTACCTTTCAAGCACCAAAGCCTGGTGAACTTTATAAATGTTAAATTCTATGCACAGTATAAGAATTTCTTGCAGCCAGTGAACTTGGAGGTATGAGAAGTGAGATTGGACTGTAAATCAAACAACTTTTCAGAACTTACACACATTATATACACGTGCACTTAGAATTAGATGGGGGTTAAGTTAGGTTAGTTAAGTCAAAGTTAAAGAGTGATTCTGATTTCATGTTTAAAGATAATTAAAAGCAACTTTTGTTTAAGTAACAATTTGTCTTGGTGAATATCTATTGCTGCTAGGTTTTGGGGTCCTCTGGAGTAAGTGGAGGACCTTCAAAGGAGAAATTTTGAAAGTTTGTATATTCCTGTCAAGATCAAAGGCAAGGTTAGAAGTTTTGGGAACCTTGGTTTTCAAGGGATATTGGGGATCTGGTTTGGAAGAACAAAGAAGTGTATAACAGCTGTAGGCAACATGGAGCAAATAAATAACTGAATGGCCTTCAAAGGCAAAATTTTGAGAATGCAGAGTTTGCATGTTCCTTTTAGGATTAAAGACAAAGTTAATAGACATAGGGAATGTTGGTTTTCAAGGGAAATTGTCTATCTAATTAAGAAGAAGAAGGAGATGTATAGCAAGTATAGGCAATGAGCTAATGAGGTATTTGAAGAGTACAGAAAATGCAAGAAAATATTCAAGAAGGAAATTATGAAGGCAAAAAGAAGAAGAGGTTGCTTGGGCAAGGGTTTATACATGTATATTAAAAGGATAGTAAGGGACAAAATTGGTCCCCTAGAGGTTCAAAGTTGTCAACTATGTGTGGAGCCTCACGTCATGGGGGAGATCTTAAACAGTTCTTTTTTTTCACCTGTATTTACTCAGGAAACTGGCAATAGTGGATAAGGAAGGAATAGAAACAAACAAAAGTGTCATGAAACATAAGGAGTTTAAGGAGGAGGAGGTGCTTACTGTCTTACAATGAAAGAAGGTAGATAAATTCTCCAGAATAGAGTTGATATTCTCTCGGAGTCTAATGTAGAAATTGCAGGGGCCCTGGCAGATATATTCGAAGTGTCCTTAGCCACAGTTAAGGTGCCAGAGGATTGGAAGGTAGCTCATGTTGTCCCGTTGTTTAAAAAAAGGCTCCAAAAATAAACCAGGTAATTATAGGCTGGTGATCCCAGTGTAGGTAGTAGGTAAATTATTGGAAGGAGTTCTGAGAGATAGGATATATAGGTATTTGGACAGCCATGGGCTGAGTAAGGACAGTCAGCATGGGTTTGTGCGTGGTCAGTCATGTTTAACAAATCTGGTAGAGATTTTCTAGGTTACCAAGAAGGTAGATGAAGGAAAGGTTGTGTATGTTGTCAACATGGAAAGTCCCACATAGAAGGTTAGTTCAGAAGGTTAAAACACTAGGTATCAATGAAGAGGTTGTAAACTGGATTCAAAATTGGCTGTGTGGGAGGAAACAGAAAGATGTAGTGGATGGTTGCTTCTCAGACTGGAGGCCTGTGATTAGTGGTGTGCCTCAGGGATCTGTGTTTTTTGTTGTCTATAATCAATGATTTGAATGATAATGTGGAAAATTGTGATGACACAAAGATGGGAGGCGTTGTGGACAGTGAGGAGGGATCTGGACCGACTGGGTGAATGGACCATAAAATAGCAGATGGAGTTTAATGCAGACAAGAGTGAGGTGTGGCATTTTGGAAGGACAAACCAAAGTAGGACATGTACAGTAATTGGTAGAGCACTGAGGAATGCAGAGAAGCAAAGAGATCTGGGTATATAGAAACATTGCTCCCTGAAGATGGTGGACAGGGTTGTAAAGAAAGTTTTTGGCATATTAGCTTTCATAAATCAAAGTAATGAATATAGGAATTGGATGTTGAAATTGTTTAAGATATTGTTGAGTCCAAATTTGGAATATTGTGTGGAGTTCTGGTCACCTAACTACCGGAAGAAAATCAATAAGATTGAAAGAGTGCGGAGAAAATTTACTAGGATGTTGCCGGGTCTTCAGGAGTTAATCTTCAGGAAAGATTAAACAGGCTATGCCTTTATTCCTTGGAGTGTAGAAGAATGAGGGGAGATTTGATAGAGGTTTACAAGATTATGAGAGGTATAGACAGAGTGGATGCAAGTAGGCTTTTTCCACTTAAATTGGGGGAGATAAATATGAGAGGTCATAGTTTTAAGCTGAAAGGGGAAAAGTTTAGGGGAAACTTCTTCACTCAGAGAGTGATGGGAGTATGGAATGAGCTGTCATCTGATGTGGTGAATGCAGGCTCGATCTTAAGTTTTAAGAATAAATTGGATAGATACACGGATGGGAGAGGTCTGGAGGGTTTTGGAATGGGAGCAGGTCAATGGGACTAGCAGAATAATGGCCAGCACAGACTAGAAGGGCTGAATGTTCTGTTTTCTGAGCTCCAGCTTTCTATGAAATGAGGTGCTGAAATAAATTAGCATCTGTCAAAATAATAAAATTATGGACATGAATACTAATGAATAGTCATTAATCCTCAGAACCTGCTGATTTGCAATCTGGGGCTTTGAAGAAAATGGCAATAGTCACTGCAGATGGTAAGTTTCCATTTTCATCCACCAACCACAGCCTGATGGAGGAATTCAGCGGGTTGAGCAAGACCAGTTTTAAGTATGGAAACTCTTCATTGTGAGTGTGATGAAGAGCTTCAGCTCAAAATGTCGACCATTCTTTTTTCCCCATTGATGCTCCTTGATCTGCTGAGTTTCTCCAGCAGATTGTGTCTGGCTTTAAATTCTGGCATCTGCAGTCTCCTGTCTCCGATTGTTTTCCCATATCTGGAGAAGACTAGAATGATTCGCATAGATTGGAACATATCTCCACTATTTAAGGAAAGAGGGAGGGAGGAAGGAGGAAACGACAGATCAACTAGCCTGACATCAGTAACAGGGAAAATGTTTGAAATTATTCCTACGGAAATGATTACAGAGCCCATGGAAAATAATAATAGGATAGGGGAGAATTAGCATTGCATTATGAGAAGAAAACCTTATTTGCCAAATCAGCTGGAATCTTTTGAGGCTGTCATGAACAAATGAGAGAGCATCAAGTGCTGTGATGTGTCTGAACTTTCAGAGATTTTTGATAAGCTGCCAGAGAAGAATAAATAGAGGGTTATGGGTGTGAGGCAGGGAAGCATTAGATTGCTGTGAAGCACATTCACATAGGTCGGCACATCATGGACTGAAGGGCTTGTACTGTGTTGAAATGTTCTGCGTGGGAGTACATTAAACAATACAAGGGAGTTTTTTTGGGGAGGTTGGGAGACTGGGGCTGCTACAGGGCCTGATGCTGATTCACAGCTGTACACAATCTATATCTATGATTTAGAAGAGAGTATCAAGTGCACCAAGTTTGTTTATAATACAAAGCTAGGTTGCAATGTCAGCAGTGAGAAATCTACCAAAAAGACCCAGAGATGTAAAATTCTACATTGATTCTAGTTGAACAAATCATAGGATTTGATGCAGTCTCAAATTAAGGGATCCAGGGTTGAGATGAGAAGAAATAATTTTCCCCAATGCAGCAAATCTTTGGAATTTTGTTCCAAAGGGAGCTGTATAATTTCTGTCGCCAAATATATTCAGGAATCATGAGATATTGAGTTAATAGAAAAACTAACAATGACATAAAAGATTAGTCATGAGCTGTCTGAATGACAGAGGTTGCTTCTATTTCAATTCCTTATAAAGCATCCCTTGGCCACAAACACAGACCCAGGCAACACTATTCAAAGACTTTTAAATGGGAATCAACGTTCAGACCTCACACCTGCCCAGCAAAGACCATCTCCAAAGCACAAATATCTGATCATCTACTTTGGAAATCCAACTGCATTTCAGTTGCTAATTCCCCCACTAACATCTGAGGACCACCATATGAATATTACACCAATGAGAGCAGCACAGAATCTGAAGGACTCATCTACTAACTCCCCAAAGTCCTTCCATCATCCATTAGACACTCAAGGGTGTAACTGAAGGCTCCCTACTTTTCTGCAATAAACAAACTTTTGGAGGAACTCTGTGGGGCAAGACCCTGAATTGGAACTCTATTTTGCTGGGTGAGAGCAGCAATGTCACCTATTTGACTTGCCTTTGAACCGACACTCTCTCCATCCCTGATGCACAGCCGAACAGTATGTTTCATCGACACAGTATTGTCCTCGGCTATTTAAGTGGAACCTCTCATGCCCACATCGTCTGCACAAAGGAGGTCAAAAGCATCAGTTGTAGAGAAAGAACAAAGATCATCTGTCCCTCCCCAAGTCTACATTAACCTGACTTGAAATTGTTTCTTCACCTTCATTAAGTAGCAATCATAGAACTGCTTAATCAATACCACTGAAAAAGTACTTTCACTGGCAAGAATACAGCTATTCATGGTGGCTCTCACCAATGCCATCTCAAGTTCACTTTGGGATGCCCAACAAATGCCCAGTCAGCAAAACCCATCTTAAAAATTAAGGTAATTGATCCCAATGATTGTTGCCGGTGTGGTCTGTGAGAGGGATGCAGTGAATTCAGGGAGTTAAGTCCAGGGTGAGTATCTCCAGAAGATTGTTTATTGCAGGGTGAGTACATAAGCAAGACCAGAGCAGATGGAATACAATGTAGAAATACCTGGAAATATAACAAAAAAAACTAAAAATGAAAAAAAATGTCAGAGTCAAATCAATGCACACTTGGACGCAAATATATGGTATGAATTTATTAGCACTGCTGAATTGATGCAAGAATGTGATGAGAGGGGACCTGGAAGGGAAGCTATTTCAGAAGTAGAGAAGTAAAACACAGAATTTTGTGTACACCGTGGTTGAAGCAAATACACAATGCTAGAGAAACTCAGTAGGCAAACAGTGTACTTTATATGGCAAAGATAAAGATACATAACCAACATTTTGGGCTTGAGTCCTTCATCAAGGTTCAACCCCAATTAACCTGCAAACCCTGTATGTTTTGAAGGGTGGGAGGAAACCGGAGCACCCAAAGTAAGTCCATGCAGACACAAGGAGAATGTACAAACTCCTTACAGACAGTGCCACACAGACACAAGGAGAATGTACAAACTTCTTACAGACAGTGCCACATTTGAACCTGGGTCACTGGCACTGTAATAGAATGTTAACCATGCTACCTTTATGTGCCTACTTTCTGGTTCTGAGTGAGAGTGAATGGCGTTTCACATTAGAAAAGTGCAGCTGATACTCCGAGCAGTTACAGATTCTCGCAGAAAAAGAAACCTAAATGTCTGGACAGTCAAGTACTATTGGCTACATTTATTTTAATTCCAATCTATCCATTATATTGTACTTATGAAGTTCAGAGTAAAGTAAAAGGATGATTTTCATACAATGGATTTTTTTTCTCACAAACTGAATCTCCAACACTAATGTAATTTAAAGTACAGCATTTCCAAAGCAAAACAACTTCTTTTGTGTTCATAACAGAAAATGATATCAACAAAAAAATTACCTCACTCTCTTTACAAAATGCAAATATTTTATAGCCTCCATCCAATGATGGGTGCTAACGCTAAAATTTAATGGTGTTCTGGAAATATAAATTTCACACTGAAACATAATGTGCCATATGATTTCAATTGTTATGTCATCTTTTTTCATCTAACGGAAAATTAAAAATATTTCTAAATGTACTGCAATGCCATCTTAACATCTTCAGTGATTGTCAAGCTGTGAGCATCTTTCAATCTGAGCAGGCACTTATATTTGGATCCAACCCTGATTTCATGTAAAATTCTTTTATGCAGATTATTCATGAAGTACGCTTTGTATCCTTCTTTACAGCTTGGGTATACATTATTGCAGGAATCACTGCTTTGTGCCTGTAGCCTAAGCATTGGTTTCCAATCTAACATGCTAATTTGAAATAGTCTCTGCAATGGTTAGCATAGCTGTTAGTGCAATACTGTTACAGCACCAAAAACCGGGGTTCAATTCTGGTACCGTCTGTAAGGAGTTTGTATGTTCGTCCCATGTCCACGTGGTTTCCTCCGAGTGCTCCGGTTTCCGCCCACCATTCAAAAAGTGTGCATGGGGTGTAGTTGGGCGGCACAGGCTCATGGGCTGAAAGGGCCTGATACTGTGCTGTATGTCCAAATTTCAAAATTTTAATTTAAAAATGTTAAAAAGTTTAAAGATTTTAATTTAAAACTAATCATCCACTGAGGTATATAGTACCATAGTCATCATATTATAGAGCTAGAAATACACAAACCTGGTTCATAAACCCAAGACCATGCTCTCAAATGCTCCCCTAGTCAAAGGATACATATGAATTCACTTTAAAACATTAGAATTAAAAAGTGAAAAGAATAAGCAAATTGGATTGCTGTCAGTCACAAATCATTTTTTGTAAAATAAATAATTTATTAATATCATTTGGGAAAGTTAAGTTCCTATTGTTTTATACTCCCATCTCATACCAACACAGTTGATTGCGCATTGCCCTCTGCAGAAGCAATCATTGCAATAACTTTAACTATATAATCACCGTATCTCTGCTGGTCAGCAAGAAAGATGCCTCCCTTTCTGACCAGCACAGAATTATTATGACACACCAAAGAAAGAAGAAAGGGCACCCTGGAAAGCTACACGCCTGGGGGCGGGGGGGGGGGGGGGTGTCAAATCCTATCCAGGGTGACCCCACGCAAAGCAGCAGGTCCACATACTTGGTCAGGTGCTGAAGGACTCTGAAGGCAGGCTAATGGAGGTCCTAACGGGCATCTTTAACACCTCACTGCAGCAGTCCATTGTCCCCACAGGTTTCAAAGCAGCCACCATTATCTCAGTACCCAAAAGAGTAACAATAACTGGATTAAATGATTACCGCCTAGAACCACTACGATCCTGAAATGCTTTGAGCAGCTGGTGATGGAATTGTACCTTCCAGTGATGTTGGACCTGCTTCTGTTTGCACATTATCCTATCCGGCCCGATACTGTTCCCACTGCTGATTTACTATCCACTGCCAGATTCAGTTCAAACAGAATCATTAAGTATGCAGATTACCTTATTGGCAACCATGAGTTTGCGAGGCTCATCAAATGGTTCGAGAACAACAACCCGAGTCTCAAAGTGGACAAGAGAAAGTCGATGATTCTGGATGTCAGGAGGAAAAAGGTCAACCATTGTGCATTACACATCAATAGTTCCATCAGGGAGAGCACAAAGTTCCTTGGAGTGCAATATAAAAGGATGACCTATCCTAGACCCACCACGCGTCCTCATTAGTTAGGAAGATGTAGCAGTGCTTACACTTCCAAAGGAGATTTAAGAGAGCAAGGCTATAGGCCAACTTGATAATCTTACAGGAGAACAATTGAGAGTGTTTCTGTCCGACTGCATCATTGTGTGGGACAGTAACTGCAAAGCATTGGACCGGAAGAAAAACAGAGGGTCATCAAAATGGCCGAGAAGATCACTGGGATTTTCCTTTCCTCCATTGATGACATTCATTAGCAGCTTTGCTTAAATAGGGCTGAAAGATTTATCAAGGGTCCCTACCAGTATCTTTGACGTACTACAATCAAGGAGGAGGTTCAGGAACATCAAAACCAGAACTACCAGGCTAGGAAATAGCTTCTTCACACAGGCTGTGAGATTGATTAACAGTATCCTGTAATCTTAAGTCTCTTATAAATGAAGTGAGTAAATTATTCAGAAATATTTATACATACCATATATTTTAGTGTATAAGTCGACTGGCAGATAGGTCAGACTCCCCCCTCCCCCCCTTTATTTTAAGCCTCATTATAATGGTTTTATGTTCTATCTGGTGTAGTATGTCGACATCCATTTTTCAGGCTGACTGGGCCTCCCAGGAACAATCCAAACATTTTTAAAACACCCCAATAGTAAGTAACAAAGCTGTAAATTAAGCAAGTTAAAAATAAAACCTCGACCTAGCAGGCAGAAGTGGTGACAGCCCAAGGAGTTGTAGCAGTGACATCGTGCTCCTGCTGGTGGCAGAAACCTCAACCTCACAGACAAGAATGGCAATGGTGACCTCAGGGTCCCAAGTAGGAGTGGTTATGGCTGCACCCAGCAGTGGGGAGGTGTCGAGGAGTGGCAGTGGAGAGGTGCTCCTCTCCCTGCCCCTTCTTCCCTCCCCCCACCTTTTCATTCAGGCATCTGGCTGCTTTTTGTTCATATCTTGACAAAGGGCACAGGCCCAAAATGTTGGTTAGCCTGCACTTCCTACAGATGTTGCGTGACCTACTGATTTTCTCCAGCACTTTTGTGTCCATCAAGCTGAAGAACTTTCAGAGGTTGGTTATGGAATGAATCAATTCCAGTCTCTGGAAGGACTGGACCCATTTCAACTCCGTTATCGCACAATATGTCAATGGCAGAAACTATCTCAATGGCTCTCCACTCTGCAGTGGATCACCGCTGTTCATTGTCTCCAGTTCAGCATTCAATACCATTGTACCAATAAAACTAAGAAGTAGACTCGGGGATCTGGGCCTCCACCCATCGCTCTGTAACTGGATCCTCAGCAGCAGACCTAAATCAATGCACCTCACCAATATCACCCTCTCCCCAAGGAACAGGGGCAATCCTGGTCTATTTCCTGAACTTTACCAGTTGGTAAAGCTACAGTGCACAATTTATAAAGACAGTGGGTTAAAAACAATGGTGGACCTGACTTCCCAGAAGGCTGGGCAGCAGAGAAACCTCTACGAATGCTCCATGCATGCCGCCATGCATACAGTCCTTTCTCTGCCTCACGGAATTCTGGGAGGCCAGGTCCACCATTGCTTTTTCTCCCCACAGTTTTTATAAATGCCATCGGCTAGTGCTACCAACTTTCCCATGCTATACAAATTTGGCCAATAGCACTACAAACTTTCCCACGCTATATAAATTGTATGATAAAGCGCTACGAACTTTCCCACACTGTTTAAAAATTGTCCGCTATTGCTGGCACTTTCCCGTGTATCTTGTAAAGGTTAAAACAGGTACACAATCCTTTATCCGGAACCCTTGGGGGACAGTGTGTTCTGAATTTCAGAGTTTTCTGGATTTCGGAAAGCCAGATTTAAGTCCACCCGAATTGTGCTGCAGTATCCACTCCCACCCCCTTCCAGTCGTGCTGCTGCCCCCCTCGCTCGCCCGACTCGCGCAGCCGGTCTCTCCCCCTCGCCTGCCCGACTCATGCAGCTGCTCTCTCCCTCTCGCCTACCCAACTTGCACTGCTGGTCTCTCCCTCTTTCCTGCCCAACACGCGCTGCCAGTCTCTCCCTCTTGCTGTGCCCAACTCGCGCTGCCGGTCTCTCCCTCTCACTCGCCTGCCCGACTCTAGTTGCTGGTCTCTGCCCCCCATCCGAGTCATGTTGCCAATCTCTCCCTCTTGCCTGCCCAACTCGCGCTGCTGGTCTCTCCCCCTCGCCTGCGACTCGCGCTGCCGGTCCCTCCCCTCACCTGCCTGACTCGCGCTGCCGGACTCTCCCTCTTGCCCACCCAACTCGCGCTGCCAGTCTCTCCCTCTCACCCACCAGACTCGCGCTGCGGGTCTCTCGCCCACCTGACTTGTGCTGCCGGTCACTCACCCGCCCGACTCACGCTGCCAGTCTCTCACCCACCCAACTCATGCTACTGGTCTCTCGCCCGCCCGACTTGTGCTGCCAGTCTCTCACCCGCCCGACTCAAGCTGCCAGTCTCTTGCCCGCCCGACTCATGCTGCTGGTCTCTCACCCGCCTGACTCGCGCCGCTGGTCTCTCCCCACTTGCCAGATTTTGGAGCTTTCTGGATTTTAGATGTCTGAATAAAGGATTGTGTACCTGTATAGGTCGGCACATCAACAGAGGCTGAAGGGCTCATACTCTGCCGTACATAAAGCCTAATTATGTTATAATTAGGCATGATTAATTTTGTTCAAATAGAAAATCATAATACATTGATCAGGATTTAGGGAAGGTCCACCATCGCTCAATGCATCATAATGTCACTGGTAGAAGGTAGAACAGTCCTAATAATCCAGGGATGGCTCCTTGCAAATGTGAAAGCGTTCAGTGTCCCAGTTAGGAGTGGTCAAGTGTGAAAACCCAAACCCCCATTCCTATCCCAAGACAATGAATGGCCGATTTAGTGGGATGCAAGTGTGAAAGGGGCTCATGATGGAGCCAGTCAGCACACTTTCCACCACACAGCTGTAGAAATTTGCCTGTGTTTCTAATGTCATACCAAACTTCCTGAAGAAGTAGCAGCGCTGACCTGCTTTCTTCATGATGCCATGAGGGTGTTGGGTCACGGAAAGATCCTCCGATATAGTGACTCACAAGAACTTAAGTCTGCTCCCCCTGCGCTCCTTTGATCCACCAAATGTTTACTGGATCTCACATCTCTGGTTTTCCCTTTCTTAAGTCAACAATCAGCTCCTTGGTTTGGGTGACATTGAGCGTGAGGTTGTTGTTGGTGGACCACTCAATGTCACCCAACTGATTTTTGGAGTGGATCTATGTGAGGTGTTGCTTCAAGAAGGCAGCCAACATCATAAAGCACCACAGCCAGCAGAGACACAACCTCTTCTCCCTGCTTCCTTTAGGTACAGAAGGCTGAAGTCTATTTTTTTTTCCAAATGGCCATCAGGCTCTTGAGACTTCCTGTACTACCCGAACCATAAATTACTCCAGCACCACAAAAAGGCCTGTTTGCACTTTTGAAACACCACTTTTGTTTCTTGCACTACTGTAACTCAATGTCTCTCATCTATCATTTATATTTATTATTTCCTTCTATACGCTAATTGAATGTAGATGAGTGGAATTGCTTTTCTTCTGTTTGGCTACAGAAAGTACGCATTTTGGTGCAAATGCACATTGTATTAATGGGGGATGTCAACAAAACTCACCATTTAAACCAGTCTCTTCCAACATGCTGCAATATTATTTTCAGCACACAATATGGTTCAAAAAATGGAGAGGAAAAAGAAAATAATACTTTTCAATGACAACAGGAAGAACTTTATTAGCTTATCCTGCCAATTGAACAGAATGAAGACTCTCAGTTTCTGCAGCCTAGAGGCAAGGAGTGAGAAACAGGGAAGCATCTATTAAAAAACAATGCTGATGAGACACTGGTTTCAGAGAAGACAGAGCTTTGCAGCAAAAATGATTGTACGGTAGTCAAATTTGTCAAAGGAAATGTACCAATTACTTTTTCTGAGGTTAATATATTCTATATTCCAGTTGATTTTCATGTGTACAGAGGTATTTAACGTGCAATCTAGTACATCAAACCATGCATCGAAAAACAAAAGAAACAGAATAATCTTTCCCTTTGTCGCCTTTCCTCCAACCCCGCATTCACAGAGCTGCCCCCCTCCCCGATTAATTCTCTCCTTTCCTCTTATCCATATCCAATTCTCACCTTTTAGCTGTTGGCTTGTGCTCCTCCCCTTCCCCTTTCTTCTTTTGTCCCCCAGCATTTTTATTCAGACACCTGCCTGCTTTTTTGCTCATACCTTGACAAAGGGCTCAGGCCCAAAATGTTGGTTATATATCTTTATCTCCTATGGACACTAAGACACCTGCTGAGCTCCCCCAGCATTTCTCTGGTTTTACTACAATCACAGCATCTGAAAACTTTCGTGTTTCACTCCACAGTGTATTTGGGGGGGGGGGGGGGGGAGGATGACGTCATTTGAACAGGATGGGAACATTACTCTGCTAGTGATCCGGTGCCTGATAACAGCAGGAAACATATGTCTTTGAATCTGGTGGTGTGTAATCTCAAACTCATGAATCTTGTTCCCAACGAGTGGAGGGAGAAAAAGGCACGCTCAGGGCAGGATGAGTATTTTAACGTTGGGGGCTTTTCTGAGTCATCATCCAATATTGGAGGATACTGGTTGTGATCTTGTTGAATTGACAAAATGCTTCAGTCAGACAATGAGCATAAGATAAAGGAGCAAGATAAGGCCAATCAACCCATCGAGTCTGCTCTGCCAATCGAATTATGGCTTATTTTTCCTCTCAACTTCATTCTCCTGCCTTCTTCCCATATCCTTTGGCACTCTTACCTCCGCTTTAAATCTATTCAGTGGCTTGCCCTCCACAGCCATCTGTGGCAATAAATTCCACAGATTTACCACCCTCTATCTGAAGGGAACTTCCTTATCTCTGTTTTAAAGGGATGTCCTTTTATTCTGTGGCTTTGCCCTCTGTTTCTGGACTTTCCCATTACTGGAAACATCTTCACCATGCCTACTCCATTCAGCCCTTTGTATATTCAGTAGGTTTCACTGAGATTCTCCCTCATTCTTCTAAACTCCAATGAGTACAGGTCCAGAACCATCAAATGTTCCTCATACATTAAACCTCTCACCCCTCTCCAACGCCAGCACATCTTTCTCTAGATAAGGGGCCCAAAATGCTCAATTCCCAAATGTAGCCAGGCCAATACCTTATAAAGCCTCCACAAAACATCTTTGCTATTAAATTCTAGACCTCTCAAAATGAATGCTAATTCCTCAGTGCCAACTCAAATTGCAAGTTAACCTCAAGGGAACCCTGCATTAGGACTCCCAAGTCCCTTTGGGCCTCCACTTTATGAATTACCTTCATATTTACCAAATAGTATTTCTTTATTCCTTTTACCAAGGTGCCACATTTCTCTAGGGTGCACTCCATCTGCCAGCTTTTTGCCTATTCTCCCAACATATGCAAGTCTCTCTGCAGACTTTCCACAATCCAAGTCATTTACATACAAAGAGTATGGTACGAATACAAACCCTGTGGAACACCAAAAGTCACATCATCCAAAAAGAAAAGCCCCACTTTATTCCCACTCTTTCCCTTTTGCCAGTCAGCCAATCTTCTAACCATCCTTGTACCTTTCCCACAATACCATGGTCTCTTATGCAGCACATTGCCAAAGGCCTCTGAAAATCCAAGACTCTCCTCATCTGCCCTGCTCATTACTTCCTCAAAGAACTCAAAACAGTTTAATCAGGCAAGATCACCACAAAGGAAACCATGTTGACTTCAGTCTATTTTATCATGTGTTTTCAAGTACTTTGAAAACTTAACTTGAACAACTGGCTCTAGAATTTTACCGACCAACCATTTTACCAACCACGTCAGGCTAACCAGCCCATAATTTCCTATCTTTTGCCTCTCTCTCTCTCTCTCTCTCTCTTCTTGAACAATAATATTTGCAATTCTCTAGTCTTCAAGAACTATTCACAATGCTAGTGATTCCTTAAAGATCAATATTAATGTGTTCACCAGCTCCCTCATTCAGAACCCTGGGGTGTCATCCATCTATCCAGATGGCTTTTTCACTTTCAGCTTCCAACCACTTTCTACTTGGTAACAGCGATTACTCACTCCTACCCCTTTACTCTCTCATATTTCTGATGTCACTGTTTTATTCCACAGTGAAGACTGAAACAAACTACCCATTCAATTCATCCTCCATTTCTTGTTCCTTGTGTAAAGGTTAAAACCTTGTGTTTTTGATTCTTAGTTAATTTTATGCCTGTCTCTTTAAGAAAAAGTATTGTTTGTTGTGTTACCATAGTGACTATGATGTGATATGTCATAATATCCGCACAGAGCTTGCATCTCATTCTTCAATGAACTATGAAGGAGACGCAAGCTCAAGATACTTTTCTTTGAATTTGTCTTTTTTTTTATAGATCTCTTTACAGTTGAATATTGTTATATCTTTAAATAGAATAGATGTTTCATTTATTCATCATTATGAAAATATTACTGCAGTTATGCAAAATGTTTATCTATTTTATCAAGGAATTAAAGCTACATAAAGTTGCATCTACAAAGTTGGGTTTATTGGATTAATGAGATAGTAATTCGAATATCATCCTTGCATTTCCTTGAAGATAACACACTTTGAAATTAGGAAATACTAGAATCTGGAAAGTGTCATCTATACCCAGCACCACTTCTCCAGCATCATTTTCCAGTAGTCCAAAGCCCATCTTACCCCCCCACCCCTTCATTCTCTATATACCAGAAAAAAATGTTTGATATCCTCTTTTATATTATTGAGTGAAATATGAAAGTCTGCAGATGCTGTGACTGTAGTAAAATCACAGAAATTCTGGAGGAGCTCAGCAGGTCTCAGAGCATCCATCTGTCCTAAGGACATGTATGTGTTTTTACTTCAGATTTCAGACCTATTTTCAGAGTACATACATGACATCACATACAACCCTGAGATTCCTTTTTCCTGCAGGTACAGCAGAATTACCTCTAATTGGTAATGCCAAAAATAAACTGTACATAGCATAAAACATGTAAACAAAAGAACTGTAAACAAACTGTGCAATAAAGAGAGATCAAAAGGAAAAACAATGAAGTGCATAAGTTAGTAAGATTCCTTAAATGAGTCTCTGATTGAGTTTGTTGTTGAGGAGTCTGATGGTGGAGGGGTAGCAGCTGTTCCTGAACCTGGTGGTGCGAGTCTTGTGGCACCTATACATCTTTCCTAATGGCAGCAGCGAGAACAGAGTGTGTACTGGGTGGTGAGGGTCTTTGATGATGGCTGCTGCTCTCTAATGGCAGTGTTCCCTGCAGATGTGTTCTTTTACATTATTTCACAATTTTTCCACTAATTGCACATTTCTTGCCTTGTTTTGGTTTTTAAGAGCTATCCAATCTTCCGGCATCACTGTTTGGTTGTATGGTCTCTCTTTTACTTTTATTCTGTCTTTGACTTCCCTTGTCAGCCACGTTGCCTCACCCTCCCTTTCTAATCCCACTTCTTCCTTGGGATAAAATAATCCTGTGCCTTTTTAATTATTCCCAGAAACTCCTGCCATTGCTGCTCGACCACGTTCGCTGCTTTGGTCCCCTTTGAATTAACTTTGACCATCTCCTCTTTCATGCCACCATAATTAACTTTACTCAGTACTGACACTTCAGACTTTAGCTTCTCCCTCTCAGGATGCAAAGTGAATTCTATTATATTGTGATCAATGCCTCCCGAAGATTTGTCTACCAAAACCTCCCCAATAAAATGTGTTTAATTGCACGCCACCAAATCTCGGATTGCCATTTCCCTCATGGGCTAAACCACAAGCTGCTCAAAAATAAAAATGACAGAGCTGCTGGAGCTGCTGCAAAGGCAGTGCTGTGCGACTGGTGTGGACTTTGGAGAGTGGAAGCGCAGGATCCTATTGCCCAATTAATTGGCTGATGGCCCCGGACAGGCTTTAAAAGGCCTATAAAAGGAGCTGACAGTGCTCTATTTTAAAATCTTGCAGCCAAGGTCTATGCCCATGATGGCAGCTCCTGTGCTAGGCAGCATACCATGAGGGTTGCATAATTCAGGGGAGCAGCAAACTGGCACACAGCACAAGAAACAGGGAGAACACCCTCCATTGTGAATGAGAACTATAGGAGAAAACGCTGCTGGAAGGCGACCATGGAGTGGACCAGTGAGAGGCTCAGCATCTGATGACTTGTGGTTAACACACAGGCTGCAGGCTGTGAGAAATTGGCTCATGGAAACTGGGATTCGTGAGTGAGCTGAGGGCAAGAAAAGGATCCCAAAGGCATCATGATCGTATCAGAGGCCTGGACCTGAAGGTTGAACTCTTAATGGTTTGAATAGAGTCTCTGTGGCTGCAGAAGACTAGAAGCTGAATCAAAAGACACTCAGTGCTCTGAAGGGACTCTTCCTCATTAGAGGCATGGGCAATGCTCATAGAGATTCTTTGTCTTACAGCAAACAAAAGTTGAAGTATACCATGAATTTTACATTTTTAGGTAACTATAAAAGGAGCCTTGAACCTTAAACCCATCTTGTCAGAATTCCCTGAACTCCATCTCTAAGAATCCATCTCCAACCTGCGGTTCCCAGTCTCCCTACATACTGAAGTCCTTCATGGCCACCATAACATTGCCATTCTTACATGTCTTCTCTCACTCCTCTCATTCATTTTTTGCACCCATATCCTCGCTGCTATTTCAAGGCAACTTCCATCAGGGTCTTTTTGTAAAGGTTAAAACCTTGAGTTTTTGATTTGTAGCTAATTTTATGACAATCCCTTTAAGGAAAATTGTTATTTGCAGTTTTACCATAGTTACTATGGCATCATATGTCGTAATAACCCGGCGTACGGGGAGCTTGCTTTCATTCTTTGAAGAACCATAGAGGTGGCGTAAGCATCAAAATACTTTTCTTTATGCCTTTAAATATAGCCCAAATGCTTTATTTATCCATCATTATGAAAATCTTGATGCAAAGTTATACAAAATGTTTATATCAACAAATTAAAGCTATTTACAGCTGAAAATATGAAATGTGGTTTATTGGAGTGACAAGATAGTCAGCCTGGAAGTCAGCCTGAAGAAAACTGAGGTCCTCCATCAGCCAGCTCCCCACCATGACTACCAGCCCCCCCACATCTCCATCGGGCACACAAAACTCAAAACGGTCAACCAGTTTACCTATCTCGGCTGCACCATTTCATCAGATGCAAGGATCGACAATGAGATAGACAACAGACTCGCCAAGGCAAATAGCGCCTTTGGAAGACTACACAAAAGAGTCTGGAAAAACAACCAACTGAAAAACCTCACAAAGATAAACGTATACAGAGCCGTTGTCATACCCACACTCCTGTTCGGCTCCGAATCATGGGTCCTCTACCGGCACCACCTACGGCTCCTAGAACGCTTCCACCAGCGTTGTCTCCGCTCCATCCTCAACATCCATTGGAGCGCTTTCATCCCTAACGTCGAAGTACTCGAGATGGCAGAGGTCGACAGCATCGAGTCCACGCTGCTGAAGATCCAGCTGCGCTGGATGGGTCACGTCTCCAGAATGGAGGACCATCGCCTTCCCAAGATCCTGTTATATGGCGAGCTCTCCACTGGCCACCGTGACAGAGGTGCACCAAAGAAAAGGTACAAGGACTGCCTAAAGAAATCTCTTGGTGCCTGCCACATTGACCACCGCCAGTGGGCTGATAACGCCTCAAACCGTGCATCTTGGCGCCTCACAGTTTGGCGGGCAGCAACCTCCTTTGAAGAAGACCGCAGAGCCCACCTCACTGACAAAAGGCAAAGGAGGAAAAACCCAACACCCAACCCCAACCAACCAATTTTCCCCTGCAACCGCTGCAACCGTGTCTGCCTGTCCCGCATCGGACTTGTCAGCCACAAACGAGCCTGCAGCTGACGTGGACTTTTTACCCCCTCTATAAATCTTCGTCCGCGAAGCCAAGCCAAAGAAGATAGTAATTCGGAATTTAGTCGCCTTCGTTTCTGTGAAGATGACGCATTTTGAAATTGGGAACTATGGGAGATTGGAAAGTGTTATCTACATTTTAACCCTTTCAATTTCTCAACTGTACCAAAAAGGATTCAACATGTTCTGATCTAATGTCCTTTCTTGCTAAGGATTTTATTTCATTTTGTTTTACTAACAGAGCCACTCCATGCCCTCTGTCCACCTGCCTGACTTTTTGATAAGATGTGTATCCTTGGATATTCAGTTCCCAACTGAGAACCTCCTTCAGCACTTCTCCACTATGCTCACATTTTACCTGCCAATTTCAAACTGCACTTTACACTCATCTGCCCTGTTTTGCACACTACGTGCACTTGGATACAACACTTTCATTCCTTTATTCACCACCCTCCTCTCGCATGTTGCCTGAAGTTCAATTCTTATCTTTTTCTAAACTTTTATTCTGGGGACTTCGCTAATTTCTCCTATGTTCTCATTCTCAACAGTTGTATCCATTCATTGTTTTGCAACATTTTGTAAAGTTATACTGAGAATACATCGATAAGCCCCTAGCCGACATTGGATAATTCAAAATATGCACCAGGCTTTTTCTCACAAAATGCTGAGGAAGTATAATTAGTGGCAGATAACCAAGGCTGAAGCCTTGGGGCCCAGAAGGTAAGGGAGTCCATTACAACTACTAGTACACCAATGTAACCACTTGTCAATATGGGCTTGAGTTACTCTTGTGGAACCTCCAGGACAAACTGTTTCAAATAATATGTTGCAAAAGTGGCTGTTCAATGAACAAAAGACAAAACTAGATACAAGGTATCAGCAAATGGTATATTTCCTGTAGCATTTGAACTTGATTGTGTGAACTCAACACGTGTCGTTCTTGAACAAAACAAGGTATGGGAATGTGTTTCTAAAACTGATTTAAACCCAGCAAATTTAGCACACAGGAAGTCACACGAGCTACACTGAATGCACTGAACTCTCACAACCCTTCTTAACTCACTGTAAACAGACAGAGAGGAAGAGACCCTTGCCTTCCAGTCCCCTCTCGGCAGCATGAGATTGTCCGTCTATCACGAGAGCATCGGTCTCGCAGAGACGGAAGGTCTGTTGGCATCAATGGGGAAAGACGGCAGTTACCTGATGCGAGATATCAAGACCGTGCCCCCAGAGCCTATTGCCAGTGCATACTTTAAGTACAGAAATGCGGGAACATGAAGAGGTTTAACAAATGTAATCAGTAGATCACTTTAAGCAGCTGAGAATGGAAAGGCATGCAAATGAAACGAATGGAAACTATGTTAATTCAGTGCATTGAGCTTTGACTGTGCAAGGAAATTAAACTGGGATGGAGGGGGATTTGTTAATCCTGCTGAGGGAGGGGCCATTAATTCCTTGGGACCATTCTTCCTTGAGAAGAGAATTTAATTCCCACCTGAATCATAATGGTAATGACAATGACTGATGGGGTGGGCAGTGGCTCCAGTCCTGTGTACACCCAGGTGTATCCAGCTCACGAGTAGATCAGCAGTCCCCACTATATGATGTGGGCATTAGTAACTCCAGATTAACCTGCCTGGGTATGAAAGGTTTGTCTAACATATTTTACTGACAATGTTGCATGGGTTCACAACATTGCAGGGCCTAACTTGAGATATTTAACTCTGAAATTGTTTCAAGTCTTTAAGATTGAATTGTCTTTCTTGTATATGAATTATCATACTTGAACATATTTGAATGTATTGTGGTTTAAAATTTTAAATAAAGTATTCAAAAAAAATTCTAAAATCCTTCAAGCATCTGGTGATAAAATGTATCAAAGCTCATCTCCCAGAGACACTGGACCCATTTCAATTACCTACAGACAGAACCATTTCACTGACGACGCTGTAGCCTTGTCCCTCCACTCTGTCCTGGCCAATCTGGAGAATTATGCCTCTTATGCCAGGCTGCTGTTCATTGACCTTCAGCTTGGCGTTTAATACAATCATTTGGGGTGGTATGATTGGCATAGCGGTTAGCACAATGCCTTTACAGCGCCAGCGATCAGGACTGGGGTTTGAATACCACACTGTCTGTAAGGAGCTTGTACATTTTCCTTTTGTCTGTGTGGTTTTCTTCAGGGGATCCAGTTTCCTCCCACCATTCAAAACATACCGGGGCATAGGTCAATTGAGTGTAAATTGAGTACCACAGAATTGTGGGCTGAAATGGCCTCTTACTATATGTATGTCTAAAATTGAAATTTAAAAAAAAATTATACACCAGAGGCCTCTGGTAAAGAAGCTGTCCTTGCTCAGACTCAGCACCCCCTCTGGAACTGTATTCTGGACTTCCTAATGGAAAGACTGGCTTAGCACCAGAACATCAACTACAGTCTGTCTAGTTTGGCAACACTGAGCTCAGCCCATTATTGTTCATGCTACTGACTCATGACTGCATTGCCAGATCCAACTCCAACGGAGTCATCAAGTTTGCAGATGACACAGCAGTAATTGGTCTCATCAGCAACATCGCTAAGTCAAAATATAGAGAAGCGATTGAAAATCTCATGAAATGGGGCTTGAATCTCAGTGTGGACAAGACAAAGAAGGTGATTGTGGACTTCACGAGGATCAGGGATGATCACCCTCCACCACACATTAATACCTCGGTAGTGGAGAACATCAAGTTCCTTGGTGTGACCTATCTTGGACACACAACATCTCCACACTGGTCAGAAAGGTGCAAGAGTGACTGTATTTCCTCACTTCCTTAGAAGGATGAGGCAGGCAACACTACTGGCCATCATTCTGTCAACTTTCTCGAGAGAGTCCTGGATTACTGTTTGGTATAGTTGCTGCAAAACATTGGATCAGAGATCATAGGACCATAGAAGCAGGAGAGAGGATCACTGAGGTCCCTCTCCTTCTTCGCCCCCCCCCCACCCCCACCCAAAATTGATCAAATCTACCATGATTGTTATTTAAAAGAGGCCTCGCAAAATCAGGGAGGGCATCGTACACAGCATCTTCTAGCTACTCTTGTCAGGAAAACAGAGAAGTATCAGAGCCAGAACCACCAGGTAAAAAGGAACAGTTTCTTAGCACGAGCAGTGAGACTGCTGAATGACTGCTAAAGCAACTCTCTGTGACTTTACTAGTTATTAATAACATTTCATTTAATATTTGCACATCTGTTCTCTGTTTATGCATCGTTTCTCCGTATGTGTGCTATGTCTATGTGTGTTTTGCTCTGTTCTGCACTGTGGACTGGAGAACAATATTTCCATCGGGTTGTACTTGTACAATCAATGACAAATGAACTTGAACTTAAAAGAAAAAAAATCAAAAGGCCAAAATAAAGTTACTAACAGATTGTAGGGTATTCTTGCTTGGGCAGCCAGTTAGATTTAGAACAGAAATTTCATGTCTGTATGATGTATAAATAGAAATACACATAAATTCAGTTCTGTGCAGTACAAAAATATTTCACATCAAGTAGAGCTGCACAGATATTTCTAACAGATCTGTCCTTCCAAGCTAGTACAAGTTGAGAGGGGAAATATCACATGACAAAGTGAATTGATGTGCCTTTTGATGGACAGAGCAAAGATCAGTAGGAACTATGTTCAAATGACTAAAATAACTCCCAACTGAACACTGCTCAATTATTAAAACTCAATGCAGCAATTAATGTCAGCAAGCAGACGCATTCAAACAGGATCCCCACCTGATAACAACAATGCAGGGCTGCTTCCAGTCAATGGGTGGCATGGTTAGTGTAATGGTTAGCGCAACATTATGGCAGCACAGCAACCCACGGTTTGAATCTGGCGCTGTCTGTAAGTAGCTTGTACATTCTGGCTGTGTCTGCAAGGTTTTCCTCTAGGTGCTCTAATATCCTTTCAAATATGTATGGAGAGTGTGGGTTAACTGGTGTATTGGGGGGAGTGGGGGATATGGGCTCATGGCCAGAAGCACTTCTTAATATGCTATATCTCTGAATTTAAAATCTGCTGTGATGTTAATCTCCAGGACATGCAGGAAGCCATTCAAAGCACCAGAAAGACGACTCTTACCATGGAACACTACAGCACAGAACAGGCTTCTGGACTAGTCGGTGCCAAACTATTATTCTGCCTCATCCCAAACAGCCTGTATCAGAACCATAGCCATCCATACCTCTCCCAACCATGTACCTTTCCACATGTTTCTTCCGTGCAAAAATTGAACCCACATCTACTACCTCTGCTAACAGGTTGCACCAAATGTTAATCAAATGTGCGAAGAAGTTCTCCTCGTGTTCCCCTTAAACATTTTACCTTTCATGCTTAACCCATGTCCACTCGTTCTTGTCTCACCTAACTTTAGTGGAAAAATCCTGCTTGCATTAACCCTATTAATACCCCTCATAATTTTATACACTTCCTTCAAATCTCCCCTCATTCTCCAACATTCCTAACCTATTCAATCTTTCCCTATAATTTAGCTCCTCAAGTCCCTGCAACATCCTAGTACATCTTCTCTGCACTCTTTCAATCATAGTGATATATTCTCTGCAGTTAAGTGACCAAAACTACGCACAATACTCCAAATTTGGCTTCAATAATGTCTTCAACATAACATTTAAACTCTTGTACTAAATACTTTATGACCCTATCTCACTTCGACACCACTTTTAGGGAATTATGTGTCTATATTCCACATCCCTCTGTTCTGCTGCACTGTTTACAATATGTGTCCTATCTTGGTTGGTCCTACTGAAGTACAACACCTCACACTTGTCCATATTAAATTCCATATATTTTTCCTTCTGCAAGCTTTAAGAGCCCTCATCGCTGTCCAATACACCCCCAATCTTTGAGTCATCTGTAAATTTGCTCATCCAGATTTTTGATATACTGATCTCCAATCAGAAATCTCTGATTTTGCATGCAAAGTTAATATTTTATCCAATTTATGACTGGATGTCAAGTGACCAAACCTTCTTGTCCAACCTCCCATGCAGGACCTTGTCCATGTAAACAACATCTGTGGTCTTTACTTCATCAGCTTTCCTTGTAACCTCTTTAAAAAATTCAGTAAAATTGGTTAGACATGGCCTACCATGCACAAAGCCAAGTTGACTATCCATCCAAGAACTTCTATATCCTGTCTCTCAATAAAACCTTCTAATAAGTTTCCCACTATTGATTCCAGCCAAGCTCACTGGTCTATAATTTCCAGGATTATTCTTGCAGCCTTTTTTAAAAACACAAAAACATTAGTTGTCCTCCAGCACCTCACCCATGGCTGAAGATATTTTAAATAGCTCTGTTCAGGCCCCTGTAATATCTACACTTGCCTCCCTCAAGATCTGAGAGAACATCTTGTCAGTTGCTGGGGATTTATCCACCCTTATTTGCTTCAAGACAGCAAGCACCTCCTCCTTTTTAATCCATAGAGAGTTCTTACCTTGCTTTTATTTCCTTACTGCAGTTTTGCCTCACTTCTATAGACAGTGTTCATCTCCTGAGTATATATGCAAAAAATCCTTTGACGATCTCCCCCATTTCTTCTGGCTCCAATCATTGATGACCACTCTAATCTTCAAGAGGGCAAATTTTGTCCCCTGGTGACATTTTGCTCTTAAGGCCTAGAAAAGCCATTAGGATTGTCCTTCAACTTGTCAGCCAAAGCCACTTCATGCCTTCTTTTCCTTAAGATTTTACTCCTCAAGTACCTCATTTGTTCCTTGCTGCCTAAATCTGCTGTGCACTTCCTTCCTCTTTTTAACCAGGGCTGAAATATCTCTCAAAACCAAGATCCCAATACCTCTTAGTCTTACCTTTAATTTTGACAGGAACATATAAACCCTGTACTCTCAAAATTGCAACTTTGAAGGCTTCCCACTTACCAAGCACAGATTTTCCATAAAACAACTAGTTCCAACGCACATTTGCCAGATCCATTCCCATTCTCTCAAAATTGCCCATTCTCCAATTTAGAATTTCAACCCAAGGACCAATCCTAATTGTGTCCATAACTATCTTGAAACTAATGCATATGATTACTAGTTCTGAAGTGTTCCCTTGCATTTAATGACATCACCTGCCCTGTCCTGTATTGTCCAGTATTGAACTGTCTCTAGTTAGGACCTCTATATATTGATTTTAGAAAACTTTCCTGAACACATTTGACAACCTAACCCATCCAGCCCTTATACAGTATGGGAGTCCCAGTCAATATGTGGCAATTTAAAATCACTTACTACTATTTTATGTTTCTTGCCATTGACTGGTATCTCTCCTCAAATTTGCTATCCAATTCCTGCTGATGGTTGAGATCTTATTAATGTGTTCATCCCTTTCTCATTTGTCAGTTTCACCCATATAGCTTCAGTAGACATCATCTGGTCTATCCTGTCTGAGCATTGCCGTGACATTTTCTTGTAATGCCTCCCCACTACTTTTCATCCCTCCCTTTCTTTCATGTGTGAAACAGCAGATACCCAGAACACTGAGCTAGCAGTCCTGCCCCTCCTTCAGTCATGACTCGCTAATGGCCACAATGTCATAATCCATGCTCTCAGCTTGTCGGCTTTCCTTACGTTGAAATAGACACAACTCATAACATTATTCCCACCATGTTCACCTTTTCTGTCACTTAATATCATATTTTTTACACAATCACTCCCCTATCTGCTCTGGTTCCCATCCCCCTGTAAACTTGAAATCTGCTGCAGAGCAACTGCGAGTTGCATGAAAGATGGAAGAGTTCAGTAATTCTTCTTTTCTCTTTTAATCAAAGTCATTTATATCTTTAACTTGTTAATATGCTCTACATCATCTTCAGTTTCAAAATTTCATTTGGAAAATTTAAATAAAAAATTAGCAAATTAAGCTAGTTTATACTGATAATTTCCTAATTGCTATAGGATAGTAAAATAGCTATCAAATAAGACCTGTACAAATTTTTAAATGATTCTCCATTCTCACTCAATCTAATCAACATTCTCCCTTGTCTTGATCTCTCTGCCTCCATTTTGGGAGACGTACTCTCAACAGAGATCTTCTACAAACTCGCTAGCTATCCTGACTACACCTCTCCATACCCTGACCCCTGTAAGAATTCCATTCCTTTCTTTTGTCCCCATTCACCTGTTCCAAGATTGTGGACTTCCATGCCAGATCATCAGATATGTCCTCCATCTTCAAACATCATGGCTTTCCCTCTACCACCATCAACTCAGCCCTCACCCTCATATCCTCCATTACCTGCACATCTGCCCTGGCCCCCTACGCGCAACAAGGACAGAATTCCTCTTGTTCTTACCTATCACCCCACCAGCCTCCAGGTCCAATTTCTGCCACTTCTGTCACCTTCTATGTGATTCCACCACCAGACATATTTTCCTCTCCTCCCCTCTCCATTTTCCACAGGGACCACTCCCTCATGATATCCTCATCTACTCCTTCCTCCCCACCATTCGTCCCCTTGCCACCTACCCCATGACCGCAGGAGATGCTCTGCCTGCATCCACACTTCCTTCCTCCCACCATTCAGGCCCCAATCAGTACTTCTAAGTGAAGCATCACTTCACTTCTGAATCTGCAGGGGTCATCTACTGCATCCAGTGGTCTCCTCCACATTGGAGAAACTGGGCGCAGACTGGGAGATCAATTCGTTGAGCATCTTGGCTCTGTCCACTCATCACATTAGCATGGATCTCCCAGTGGCCACCCATTTCAATTCCTTGCCTCATTCCCTTGATCCATGGTCTCATGCACTGCCAGACAGAGAACACCTGCAAATTGGAGGAACAACAACTCACCTTCCATTGGGCACCCTCCAGCCAGATGACATAATTAACATCGACCTCTCTCGTTTCCGTTAGAAACTCCATATGCCCCTCCCACCCCTAATCTTCATCCCCCATCTCCTATCAATCTATTTCTATCTCCTTCCACAGAGCAAAAATCAATTCTCACCTTTCCTCTCATTTTATTCAATTAATACCATTTGTTTGTTGTTCTGGACTCCTCCCCCTTCCATTCTTACCCTTTTCTCTCTCAGTCTTGTGCTTATACCTTGAAGAAGGGCTCAGGCCCAAAACATCAGCAATATACCTTTACCCCCCAATGGACGCTGTCAGAACGGCTGAGTTCCTCCAGCATTTATTGTGCGTTTTTACTACAATCACAGCATCTGCAGACATCAGTGTTTCACTCCTTACAATGATCCGGTTTTAGTCATCATCTTAAATATTACAAGCTGAATTTCTCCATTACTGCAAAATTTAATTGCCTTTCATCCTATTACAAATGCGATAGTGCTGCAATTAAAATCTATCTTTTGATCTAAATTAGCTTATGTATTTTTATTTATAATGATAGAATGACTAAACAGAATCAATAATTGAAAACTTTTTAACAACAAAAATGATTTGTCACTATTTAGATGATTGGGGCTATAAAACTGACCATTTGACTAATATACAGAAAAGGATTGTTAAATTCAGTGTGTCCTCAGTGAACATTCTGAACCTAATATCGAGGGAGAAATATTATTTTACAGAAAATACCTGCTGTTTGGAAATTCTGAATTTCTGCTTAAGTGAAGTTCATTAGCATGTTCCCATTGCTCCTGTTGCTATGATTTGCTTCAAAGTATGAGGCTCAGGAATATGTGCATTTGGACTACCGAGGTAAAGAAAATATTAAAATCTTGAAAATGGTTTGTGAAGGATATAGCGATAATACTGTAATCAGCCTTGAACTTGAAATGATGGTTTCTCCAAAGAATTATTGGAGGGCTTCATTAGAGCTTGGTATATGGCACCAACAGGGATTGGTAGATGCTGGATAAGTGTATTTTACAGTTGCTTGAGACTATTCTTAATGCAGGTGTATTAGTTAGGTATTGTAAGAGTACGTCTCAAGCAACTGTAAAAATTATACTGTATTGGCACTGAATAAACTTGACTTGCATGAATATATAAACCTTAAAGCTTTTTACTTTATTATTGAAAACGTTAACCATCTCTGCATCTGCAGATTCCTCCCCCTCCACGGAGCTACCCAAACCATAACATTATAGATAATTAACTCACGCTCCCCAATCCCAACCAAGCTTACAGACAAAGCCTCTGACCGAGGTGACTCTGACTAAGCAGGGACAAGGAGTTCCCCTGATGGCGAGTGGCATCAATCAGCTCTTCATCCTGGGTGAAGCCATTTTATTCAAACACAACTTTATTCAAACTATATTCAAACAACTGCTTTGACCAAAGCAGGACCAACGTACTCCACTGCCTGAATATTTGTACCCATCTTCACCAAAGGTTTATGCATTACTTCAGAGAACTTTTACTTTACAATTTAAAACTTACATATTTTACCTATGATTTCTTATTTATTTTAATTTTTAAAATTTATTTTTCTCAATATTTTGCCAGTTGCTTGAGTCTGCTGGTTGCTTGAATTTAGATACCAGGGTTATTACCATATATACAACAAAACTCATGTTTTTAAGCTACATATAATATTAAATATTCTGATGTCCATAACCGATGCATCCATTGAACTTGAAATCAACCCTAATGATGAATCTCTCTCTCTCTATTATAGTTCATTGGTTGAAATGATCAGAAAGGGCTGTTGAGCACTGGAGTAGAGGGATAAGGTGAAAACCTGCGACAATGATCCTCATTGCATGGACAAGAAGGGAAAATTTACTCGTTCTCTTCATCCCATGATTTTAAGTGCATGCTGACAGCTGATATCAACCCACCCAGCACACACAAAAGAATAATTATGTGAAATTGTTAAGCCTTTCATGAAAAGGAATTTCCTGAGACAGCGCTTCAAGGGAAAAAAATAGATAAAGATAAATGCCATAGCAAATAAGGAAATACTAAGTGTCATATCCAAAAGCTGGGTAGAGCAGCATGAAGGTCCATAAAAAGGTCGCAATAGATGAGTGGCAAAGGATTTGGAGAACTGAATCCTATGTGCTAGGCCTACACAGATGAAGAGATATCCACTGATGGAAGGCTAAAGGTACATAAAGGTATTTAATCTCATGACGAAGAAATATCTATACCTTTCCATGCGGCAAGTACATTTGGAGAATTTTAAAGTGGAAGGTTTGGAGCAATAAACAATTGGAGTTTGGTGCTCAGCTTTAGATGCAGTGAGATGTTGACAGTTTGAAACCAGTCTGCTTCCAAACCTGCACTTTCCATTTCCACCTCTTATCAAGATCCACAAACAGGATTTCTGGCATGCCCAATGTTTCCATCTACTTTTGCCTCACCAAATGTTCATCTTGATTCCACCCTCTCTCTGCCTATCCAGTTTCTTCCCACCTCTATCCCTTGCCCTTTGACTCTTTGATAGCTTTCAATTCATCCACTCCATTCGAAGCTCACAATGTGGCCCCCTCAAAGTTGGTGAGACTAAATGCAGATATGTGGATAGTTTCACAGAGTATCTATGCTCCACCCACAGTAGACATCCTGATTCCCGGTTGCTGACCTTTCAACTCCCCTTCCCACTAACCTGTTTGTCCTCGGCCTTCTCCACCTCACTTGCCATAATGCAAACTGGAGGAATAATTTCACCTGGGCAGTCTACAATTCATATGAGCATAGAATTTTTCTTATTGCAGCAAATGAGTCCATTCTCATTTCTTCTGTGGCCCTTCTGTTCTTCCCCTTTTCTCTTGTTTTTTTTAAAATCCTCCTCACCTATCGCCACCATTCTCATCTCCCCTCCTCTCAGATTCCAGCACTGGTAGCCTTTTGTCTTTAACCATCCATTTCACCCTGTGTTTCATCTTCCGCCACTTGACCTCTTTGTTTTTCTTTCTCTCTCTCCCCCTTTGTCTGGTATCCACCAATCTACTGCCTCTGCCCATTATATTTCACCTCTCTCTAGTTCGCCAATCCCACAAGCCTGCTCATTTCCTCCCACCCTGTCCGCTTTACATTGGCTTCTCTCTCTTCGTTCCCAGTCTCTGCAAAGAGATCCCACCCAAAACGTCAGCCTGTTCTTTTTCTCTTCGTGATGCTGCTCTACCTGCTGAGATTCTCCAGCAGAATGAGTTTAGCTTTCATAGAAAAATTCAGAACCATGGTAGCCTGAAAGATTGGTCTGTTCAGCTTATTATTCTACCACATCTGCATCTGTCAGGCCTCCAAATGCTGAATTCCCAATGTTGATTGGCTAGAAGAATATGAGTCATTTCAACAGTCTTATTTGGAGAAGGCTGCAGTGATGTGAATTTGTGATGCACAGCTGTTGCCCTCACCTCTGGGACAAACTCAGAGCACTAGTGATGGAGAAAGATTACAATTCTGTGCTGGAAAGAGATCTGAACGCAAACTTGATATTGCTTTTCTGAATACAATTCTGTGACTATTATATACTTATTTTCAGACTGATATTCATTTTAATTGTGATTCTCCATCTTCAGCGTTCTGCACTCTTCAGATGAGGCCTAATTAAGTTCAAAGAACAGCATCTCCACTTTAAATATGGCATTTCCCAACAAAATTAATTTCAGCAGTTTTGGATTGCCATCGCTCTTCCCAGTGTTTTCCCCATGCAGCTGCTACTGCTCCTCTCGGTTAACTTTGTTACTTTGCTTGCTCCATTTTCACTCTCTTCCTTTTGCCTTAAATCAGCAATGGTTTTGTCCTTTAATTTTGGTTTGTAGAAACTGATTTACACTCAATCCAAATTAGACTATGTCAGAGTGATACTCACATAACCTTAAATTAATAATTACAAAGTTATAAATTATTGTACATCTTTAAGCCATTTCCTCATCCTCATTTGCCTCCTATCATTACTTTCCACTTGCTCATTAAAAGCCTTCCTCTTTCCCTTCTCCTCATCGAATTGTATTGCTCTATTACAGATGATCACGTCTTTTGTCTCTAGCCGCTTTCAGGTAGCCAGAATACCTGACTGTAAAGCTGCCTATTCTACCCCTATGCGGCTGTCGGGTGGCCACCTGAAAGTGGAGAACTCGGCCAGAAGGAGCATTCCACCTGCATGTATATTCTCCAGCTCGGAGAATTCCCCCGTTGCACCTAAAAGCAGCAGTGGGACTACGACCACAGTCCACAGGAGCCAGCATTCATTCAGACGCAGCTCTCCTTCAGCCGGCACATTCAGGTGACAGAAAGGCGTCTTATCCGCTGCCACCTGAACGTCCCAGCTGCACTCCCCCAGTCGCTTCTGCCGGCATATTATCTTCACTCGAGCACCTGAAAGAACCTTCTGAAACAAAATTTGAGGATTCAAATGCTTCCCCAAGAACTTAAGCACAAAAGCTCAGCTGATACATCAGTCATGTTATCTCAGATGAGATATTAAACCAAGACCTGAAAACTCACTCAAGTAATTTCCCCCATGATACTATTTGTTTCCTCCTCAACATTGATCTTTCAGACATTAATCCAAGTACAGTATCTGGGTTTTAATCACCTTGTATTTTTGTGTTGGAAATTCCTCTGTGCTCATTGGTTGCTGCATTTCCTGCATTAAACACACTTACAAAAAATAAGTATTTCATTCTCTATGCTTTAAAACATGGTGAAATCCTGAGAGGTGCTACAGAAATGCAAGTATGTGTCTGTTAATTTATTTCAAATTTCCAATTATGATCCAGGCAAATGACTTGGCACTGATGGCTCCATGATTTACTAACTCTCACAGCCTTGTGTTGTAACGAGCTGTACTCGTCTTTCTCACTCCCTCGATAATCAAGCCAAGCACTAATCTACGCAGAGAACCCTGGATGCACCATCATACTCATGACAGAATGATATTAATCATCCAGTCATGTTATAATATGTACTGTATATCTCGATGTCTATTATTCCATGCAAGAGAGAACAGATATAGATCATTAATTCTATGAGCTACCGATCCACTTTCTGACTGTATTACACCTTCAGCTGTCCCTTACACCCTCTTTCATCCAATACATTCAAATAAAATGAAGTAGTTCATGTTCAATCACTGATTTAAAATTGTGAGTTTGGTAGTGAGGGGGTGATAATAAAGGAATTATGGAAAAAAACAGAAATGTAAAATACCTCTTTGTGGTTTTGTTTCAAGAGTAATAATTGACCAGGATAATCTCCATGTTTTTTTAAGTAGTGTTGTAAGATCTTTTATAAGATGAGTAAATGGTGCTTTAGTTTAATATCCCTTCTAAAATACAGCAACACCAATTAGGAACCACTTTCTCTTATTAGAAATAAGATATGCAACAGATTATGAGCATCTTGAGTAAAAAAGAAAAGACTAAAGAGGCTGGGACACTTTTCCCTGGAGTGCAAGATACTGAGGGTGGGACCATACAGAGGAATATAAACTCACAAGCAGCATAGATAAGGTGCATAGTTACTGTGTTCTCCAAAGGTCCAAAACTAGATGGTGTAAGTTTCGGGTTGGGGTGGGGGTCGGTGGGCAGCATTTAAAGGGAACTTTTTCACACAGGGTGTTCTGTGTATGGTACAAGCTGCCAGAGGAAGTGGTACAGGCAGTTACTTTTAAAATACATTTAAACAAATGGATAGGAAAGAGTTAGAAGTTGACAGGACAAGCACAGGTAAGAGAGACTAGCTCACATGGGCAACTCAGTCTTTCTAAGAGCCTGTTTCTGTGCTGTTTGACAATCCATGAAGAGTGAAACAGAGTTAATATTTCAGGTTAATACATTCCATAACCCTCTATTTACAGATAGCTGTGATGAGAGTTTACTTCATGCAGTTTAAGTTTATTGAGTTCATTGCCACATTTCAAAAATTCAATAATGGAGGCTACTGTGCAAGCATACAAACAGATATCTCAAACACAGTACAACAGGCAAGACAGCACAAAGAGAGATCAATTGCAAATATAGCATAATGTTACTTCTTTGGGGTTCATAGAACATTAAACATTACAGCACAGTATAGGCCTTTTAGCCTACGATGTTGTACCGACTTATACTTACCAAAGTAAAACTGTATCCTCCCTACCTCATAACCCTCAATTTTTCTCTCATCCATTGCTTGTCCAAGCATCTCTTAAATGTTCCGATTGTTCCAGCCTCCTCCTCCTCCTCCACCACCACCCCTGGAAATGCATTCCAGGCACCCACAAATCTCTGTGTGAAGCCCCAATGCCTCCCCAAAACTTTCCTCCCTTCACTTTGTACAGATGTCCTCTGATGTTTGCTATTTCGGTCCTGGGAAAAGGGTCCTGGTTGTCTACTCATAATCTTGTAGACCTCTATTAAGTCTCCTCTCATCCTTCTACATGTGAAAGAGAAAAGCTCTTGCTCTGCTAACCATGTCTCATAAGACATTTTCCAATCTAGACAACATCTTGGTAAATCTCTGCATTCTCTCCATAGATTTCACATCCTTCCTGTGATGAGGTGACTAGAACTGAACACAATATTCTATGTGTGGTTTCACCAGAGATTTATAGAGCTGCAACATTACCTTGCAACTCCTGAACTTGATCCGCCAACTAATGAAGCCCAGCAAACCATAGGCCTTCTTAACTATCCTATCAACCTGTGCAGCAATCTTGGGAAATCTATGGATTTAGATCCTAAGGTCCTTCTATTCTTCCACGCAGTTAAGTATCCTACCATTAACCATGTACTCTACCTTCAAGTTTGACCGTTCAAAATGCATCACCTCACACTTATCTGGATTGAATTCATTCTGCCATTTGTCCGCCCAACTCTGTATCCTGTCTATATCCTGTTGTAACCTATGACCGGCTTCAACACCATCCACAACACATCCATCCTTTGTATTATCTGCAAACTTAATGACCCATCCCTCTACTTCTTTGTCCAGGTCATTTCATAAGAGCATCATTCCCAGAACAAATCCCTGTGGAATTCCACAAGTCACTGATTCAGGAGTTTGATAATAATGAGAAAGGAACTGTCCTTGAATCTGGTGGTACATGATCTCAAACGAGTTCAAGTTCAAGCTCAAAGTTATTGTCAGAGAATGTAAATGAAATCACATACAACCCCAAGAATCATTTTGCTGTGGGCCTGGCAGAATTTCTACTTATCAGTTTAAATGTAAACTGTACTCAAGAAGAACCGTGCAAGGGGGAGAAATGTAAACAAAGAAAAAACATAATAAAACTAACTGCAAAAGAGAAAATAATATTGTAATAAATAAAATGCAAAGTAAGAGTCCTAAATGAGTCTCCAATCAAGTGTTGTTTAGGAATAAAGTCAAAAACTTCCAAAACAACAGACTAAACCAGGGATGGTGGTGGGGGATGGTAGAAGGGATAAGAGGGAGGCGGATAAAAACAGACTCTGTATGTTGGAAGAGATTGTATTGTGTTCGAATTTATACAAATCTGTGAAAGCCAAAAATAAAAAGTCTGTTGTTGAGGAGTCTGTTGGCGGAGTGGTAGCAGCTGTTCCTGAACCTGGTGGTGCGAGTCTTGTGGCACCGATACCTCTTTCCTGATGGCAGCAGCAAGAACAGAGCATGTTCTGGGTGGTTTTGTGTGTGTGTGCTTTTTTTTTGTGTGGATCCTTGACGATTGCTGCTACGTTCTGACAGTAGTGTTCCATGTAGATTTACTTCATGGAGTGTTTTGCCTGGGATATGCTTAGGCTGTGTCTGCTACCTTTTGCAGGGCTTTCCACTCAGAGATATCAGTGCCTTCATAACAGGCCATGATGCATCAGGTCAACACTTTTCCACCACCCCCCCCCCCCCCCACACCACTATACAAATGATCGTACACCTCTGATTTACCTTCCTCAAGTCTACAATCAGCTTTATGATTTTGGTGACATTGAATACAAGGTTGTTGTGAGTACACCATTCAGCCAAGCTTTCAATCTCCCTCCTGCATGCTGACTCATCACCCCCTTTTCTACAACCCACTACTGTGGAATCATCAGTAAATTTGTAAATGATGTTGTTGTCACACAGTCATAGGTGTAAAGCAAGTAGAACAAGGAGTTCAATACACAGCCTTGTGGTGGTCTGGTGCTGATGGAGATTGTGGAGGAGATGTTCTTGTCAATCCACATTGATTGCAGTCTGGAGGTGAGTAAATCAAGGATCCAATTACACAATGGGGTACTGAGGCCCAAGTCTTGGAGTTTGCTGATCAGTCTTGAGGGCTGATGGTGTTGAATGCCGAACTGTAGTCAATAAAGACCATTGTGATATATGAGTCTTTGCTGTCTGGGTGGTCCAGGATTTGGTGAAGAGCCAGTGATATGGCATCTGCCATAAACCTCTTTAGCAGTAAGCAAATTGGAACAAATTCATGTCGCCATTCCTATCTTGTGAATCTTCTTCCTGATGGGAAAGGGGTGAAGAGGATGTGGCCAGGGTGGGGTGCATGTATTAATATGTTGACTTCTTTATCAAGGCAGTGAGATTTATAGACAGAGTCGATTTAGAAGAAAGGTGTGTGTGACAGACTGAGCTACATTCACAACCCACTGTTTTCTTGTAGTCTTAAGCAGGGCATTTCCTATCCCACACAGTGATACGTCCTGACAAGATCCTTTCAATGGTCCACAACTAGAAGTTGCTAAAGATGCTGGTGAAAATGTTCAGTTCCTGAGGCTTCTGTGTCTTATTTTTTATGCTGTCAAAGCATCGCAAAAAACTCACTCTCCCTGAATCCCAGAAAACCACATGGTAAAAGCAAAGTAACAAGATTAATCATGATAAAGTCAAACTTGGTTTTTATCTAAGTCAAGTCTGGTTCATTCACAGCAGTGTTCTGCTGTCCCATTCATTGGATGGGAATCTGGTTCATTCACAGCCGTGATCTGCTGTCCCAATCATTGGATGGGAATCTGGTTCATTCACAGCCGTGTTCTGCTGTCCCATTCATTGGATGCGAATCTGGTTCATTCACAGCCGTGTTCTGCTGTCCCATTCATTGGATGGGAATCTGGTTCATTCACAGCAGTGTTCTGCTGTCCCATTCATTGGATGGGAATCTGGTTCATTCACAGCAGTGTTCTGCTGTCCCATTCATTGATTGGGAATCTGGTTCATTCACAGCCGTGTTCTGCTGCCCCATTCATTGGATGGGAATCTGGTTCATTCACAGCCGTGTTCTGCTGTCCCATTCATTGATTGGGAATCTGGTTCATTCACAGCCGTGTTCTGCTGTCCCATTCATTGGATGCGAATCTGGTTCATTCACAGCCGTGTTCTGCTGTCCCATTCATTGATTGGGAATCTGGTTCATTCACAGCCGTGTTCTGCTGTCCCATTCATTGGATGGGAATCTGGTTCATTCACAGCAGTGTTCTGCTGTCCCATTCATTGATTGGGAATCTGGTTCATTCACAGCCGTGTTCTGCTGTTCCATTCATTGATTGGGAATCTGGTTCATTCACAGCCGTGTTCTGCTGTCCCATTCATTGATTGGGAATCTGGTTCATTCACAGCCGTGTTCTGCTGTCCCATTCATTGGATGCGAATCTGGTTCATTCACAGCCGTGTTCTGCTGTCCCATTCATTGGATGGGAATCTGGTTCATTCACAGCAGTGTTCTGCTGTCCCATTCATTGATTGGGAATCTGGTTCATTCACAGCCGTGATCTGCTGTCCCATTCATTGGATGGGAATCTGGTTCATTCACAGCAGTGTTCTGCTGTCCCATTCATTGGATGGGAATCTGGTTCATTCACAGCCGTGTTCTGCTGTCCCATTCATTGATTGGGAATCTGGTTCATTCACAGCCGTGTTCTGCTGTCCCATTCATTGGATGGGAATCTGGTTCATTCACAGCCGTGTTCTGCTGTCCCATTCATTGGATGGGAATCTGGTTTATTCACAGCCGTGTTCTGCTGTCCCATTCATTGGATGCGAATCTGGTTCATTCACAGCCGTGTTCTGCTGTCCCATTCATTGATTGGGAATCTGGTTCATTCACAGCCGTGTTCTGCTGTCCCATTCATTGGATGCGAATCTGGTTCATTCACAGCCGTGTTCTGCTGTCCCATTCATTGATTGGGAATCTGGTTCATTCACAGCCGTGTTCTGCTGTCCCATTCATTGGATGGGAATCTGGTTCATTCACAGCAGTGTTCTGCTGTCCCATTCATTGGATGCGAATCTGGTTCATTCACAGCCGTGTTCTGCTGTCCCATTCATTGATTGGGAATCTGGTTCATTCACAGCCGTGTTCTGCTGTCCCATTCATTGGATAGGAATCTGGTTCATTCACAGCCGTGTTCTGCTGTCCCATTCATTGGATGGGAATCTGGTTCATTCACAGCCGTGTTCTGCTGTCCCATTCATTGGATGGGAATCTGGTTCATTCACAGCAATGTTCTGCTGTCCCAATCATTGGATGGGAATCTGGTTCAAAGAGGTACTCTCAGTGCAGTGCACAAAAGTGCTGGAGAAACTCAGCACACAGCAGCCACAGAAAGGTTGAGGTAACTAACGCAGCATCATTTTTCGCATTGCATTCAACTTTCTTGTTTAACTTCTTCCTCTCCCTTGTAGAGCATCAACAACACTGTGTCACCACAACAACCTTGATTTTCATCCTGTTACAAACATTTCTTACCACACAGGAGAAGGACATTTGGCAAACTAAGTTAATGCTGGCTCTCAAAAAAAATCACATCAGTCCTTTCCTCCCACTTCTCTCCTGTAACTTATTCTCACTCACTTGGCCATCAACTTCACCCTGCTATTTGATTCTCCCTCCACCCACCTATACTGGAGGTAACACAGCAACAGCTTAGAGCCATGGAGCCATGCGGACTGAAGAGGCCCTTCAGTCCAACTTAACATTGCTGACCAAGCTGGCACTCTGGGCGATCCATTTGCCTGCATTGGTTCACATCTTTCAAAAGTCTTCCTATCTATAAATCTGTCCAAATGTCTCCTCCAGCAGCTCATTTCTGATAATGGGTTACCATTTAAATGAAAAAGTTACCTCTCTAATCGCTTTTAAATCTCTCCCTTCTCACCTTAAACTTATGCCCTCTAGTTGCATTTTGTCCTGGGAATAAGGGTGTGAGCATTCAACTCATCCATCCCCCTCGTGATTTTATAAATCTCTATAAAATCAATCCCAGCCTTTGCAGGCTCTCCTTGTAACTCAAGCCCTCAATCTCAAGCCCCTTTCAGATTGGCACTTTATCCCAGTAATTAACTCCCAATTATAATGGTTAACGTGCCAGTGTGAATGCTCGCAAATCAGTACACAGGTGTCAGATCACCCCGGTTAGCCCAGTAAGAAATGGGATATCCTGAGACAAATTAGTGAGGATAGGCACCCCTCTTCCCGGGATGCCTGGTGGTGTGTGTGAAAGTGTGAACAACAAAAACGGATTCTTTAACTCAGGGGTGTCAAACTCAAATTCACAGAGGGCCAAAATTAAAAACTTGGACTAAGTCGTGGGCCAAACTAAATATTTATTGAAAATTTTCAACAACATCTGCATGTTTTCTCTTCTTTCAACATATGTAATGTTAAACTTTTTCTTATTAAAATAAATGTTTAATAATAGTTTTGGTTAAACTCTTTCCAGAAGAAGCATTAACAAATGAGAAATAAAATATTCAATAAATAATATTTCTCTATAGCCTTTAAGCTCCTTTTAAATGTATTTTTTTTCACAAGCCAACAAGTCAAAAAAATAACAACTTGCTTCAATGACAAACAGGTTTGTCTTTTAAAATGATGAACATATAGTCTGCCTTGAAAGGTCTTGAAAGGTCCTGTTTTCTGTCTTTCGTTTGGCCATTTTTCGTAAGGGGTTTATTACACGTGAGTTTGGCGACAGGTCGCAGATGCTAATGAAAGTAAAGAGAGGAGGTGGGGGCGATTAGCGGGCTGACGGGCCGGCGCCAACGCATTTGCAAAGCATTCTGGGATTTGTAGTATTAGCTGTGCATGCGCTATACTGGCGCGGCGGCCAGCGGGCCAGCTCTAATACATATTTAATATGATCTTGCAGGCCAAATATAATTATATCACGGGCCAAATTTGGCCCGCGGGCCTGAGTTTGACATGTGTGATTTAACTGGTTCATTTACTGGTTATCCAGTGTCAAAGAGGCTTCAGTTACATCCTAGAAAAGCTATTCTGCACTCTTTCCAACTTCATGACATCCTGCGTGAAGCTTGGTGACCAGAAAAGTACATGCAATTCTGTGTGGTTCTATTAACGATTTGTACAGTTCTATCATGTTGTCCCATCTTTGGTGCTCAATAGCCTGCCTCTGAAGTGAAGCACACCAAATGACTACACTCCACCTTCTCCACCCAAGTCACCACTTTCAGAGAACAATGTACCTGTATTCCTGGATTTCTCTCTTCAACAGCACTGTATGGGGCTCTACACTAAGTCCTGCCCTTGCTTGACTAATGAAAGTGCAACACTTCACTAGCCATTCCTTGGCTCACCTACCCAACTGTCCGAGATCCTGCTGGAAACAAAATTATCCTTCCTTGCTTTACTGTCAATTTTGGTAAAATTTACTAACCATGTTTACTGCACTGTCATCCAAATCATTAATATGAAAGACAAGCAACAGAGGATCCAGCCCTGACCTCTGCAGCACACTCTGATCAAATGCCTGCAAACAGAAAAGCAACCTTCCACTACTGCCCTCCTACCCTTTCCTGCAAGCCTGTTTTGAACCTAATTGTCCAGAGCACTGTGGATCCCACATAATCGAGCCTGGACTCAAAAGAGTTTGCTGAAGTCCAGCAAAACCAATTACCTCAAGAACATGTCTTTGGAATGTGGGAGGAAACTGAAGCAACCAGAAGATACCTATGCAATCTGAGAGAGAATGTGCTAAGTCCACATAGGAGGTCAAGATTGAACATGGGTTTCTCAAATTAAATCACAAATATCGGAAAACTTTTTCAGTTCCAGTGAGTGGTAATCAACATAACGTTGTTTCTCCATCCACATATGTAGCCCGGCATGCTGACCTCACCATTTTTAAAAAAACTTTATTAATTTAGAGATATAAAAGTTATAGGCCCTTCCAGCCTATGAGCCCCCGCCAACCAAATACATCCAAATGAAGCTGATGACCCTGGACATCATTGGAGGGTGGGAGGAAACCCACTTGGAGAACATAGCAACTGGGGTGTCAACATCTCTGAGGATCTGTTCTGGAGCTTCCACGTTGATGCAATCACAAAAATGGCTCGCTAGCGGCTATACTTTGTGAGGTGTCTGAGGAGATTCGGCATGTCACCAAAGACTCTCATAAACTTCTACAGGTGTACCATGGAGAACATTCTGGCTGGTTGTATCACTGCCTGGTATGGAGGTGCCAACTCTCAGGACAAGAATAAACCTCAAGAGGGTTGTTAACTCGGCCTGTGATATTACAGATACCAGACCACTCCATCAAGGACATTCTCTATTCTCAAAGACCCCCACCTCCCAGGCCATGCCCTCTTCACTCTGCTACCATCAGGGAAAAGATACAGGAGCCTAAAGACAAGCACTCAGGGGGCACAGCTTCTTCCCCGCTGCCATCAGATTCCTGAATAATCAATGAACCAAAGACACTGCCTTACTTTTCTCGCACTATTATTCTCATTATTATTTTAATTTTTATAGTAATGTTATAAAATGGTTATAATATGTATGTTTGCCCTGTGATGCTGCCACAAACCACCAAATTTCATGACTTGTTCATAACAATAAAATTCCTTACAGACAGTGTCGGATACAAACCTGGCCACTCGCACTATAATAGAATTGCGGAAACCACTTCACTAACTGTGCCGCCCTAAATTCTGATTCTACTTCAACTTGGTGAAACTTTTCAGACTGCAGCACAAGTATCAACTCACCTTTATGTAGTGGAACTCCAAGTCAAGTCACCTTTATTAATCGTTCATACAATGCGAGCATGGTAAAGACGAGATAGCATTTCTCCAGGACCACAGAGCATATTTATAGAAGTATAAGTTAGAATAGAAGTTAAACACACAAATTATTAAATATTAAGACATATACTGTAACAGTATTCGGTACCGGAGTACTCTATGCACAAATGTTCTGGGAATTCAGGAGTCTGATGGCTTGGGGGGGAAAAACTGTTGCCCAATCTGGATGTAAGGGACCTAGTGCTGCAGTAACCTCCTACCGGATAGCAGAAAGGTGAACAGTTTACATTAGGGGTGTGTGGAGTCCTTCACAACATTTATTGCCTTTTGTTTCCATCGAGTGTTGTAGCTGTCCTTCATGGTAGGAAGAAAGCCCCCAGTGATCTTTTCCGCTGATTTTACTATCCTCTGCAGGGTCATGTGGTCCAAAGTGGTATAGCTTCCAAAACAGGTGGTGATGCACTTACATCCTCTGTAGAATGTAGTGAGGATAGAGGGTGGGAGATGAACTTTCCTCAGCCTTCACAGGAAGTAGAGGTGCTGCTGGGCTTTCTTGACTATGGAGTGGGTGTTAAGGGACCAGGTGAGATTCTCCACCAAGTGAACTCCAAGGAGCTCAATACTCTTGACAAACTCAATGATGGAGCCATCAATGTCAGCAGAGTGAGATGTCCCAGGCCCTCTCGAAGTTGACAACCATCTCTCTTGTTTTATTAATCATTCAGATACAGGTTGTTGGCTCTACACCAGTCCATTAGTGACTACACCTCATCTCTGTACGCTGACTCGTCAACTTGAGTCTGAAACATTTCCATTGAAGAAACAAGTTGCTTCATATAAGAAGTTATTCAATGTCTGCCAGGTTTTAAAATTCCATCAAAAATATTAATTAACATTGGAATCAAATGTCAGATCTGCCATATTTTCACAAATTTCAAAGGATAATGGGTAAAATGTAACCACTGCTGTGAAAGAAGTTTCAATCCGAATAATTGAAAGAGAAATATTAATGAAGATAGATACCTTCAATGTACCGAATAAATTTGGAATTATGAGAGTCGTTAACATTCAAATACAGAACTTGCATTTTAAGTGCATAGAAGCTGCACTTCAGTACTGTTCAGGGAAACAAATTCCCATTCTCTGCCTCTTCACTGCAAACTTCTGAATGGCCTTGAGACGATGGATATGTGACCACCACAGAAAGTAATCTTTATCCAAAATAACAAGCATCAAATAGAGCTGAGGTCTCCAGCACTAAAAATTATATTTTATGTGAGAAATTTCATTGCCTCAGGATCACACCAATGTACAAGGCTTTATAAAATGCGATTGCCTGAAGAAGTTTCCCTCTTACTTTTTCTTTCTCAATCCAATCTCTTTTGTCCTTCTGCATTAGATTTGTCATTGATTTCACAAGTCTCACTGACATTTTCTTCTTGATCCTTGCTCTACTGATAGTGTAGAATCACAGAAAAAGCCAATTTTCTGCATGCATTGTGGAATATCTTGGCATTGTTCATCCAGGCTGAGATCAGGCACCTGTAGAAGACACACAATGATGCTATCCATCACTTGAAGAGTCTGCAGCAAAAATTAGGCAATTCCTTTTTCTTTAGAAACATCACCAGCCACTTGTACCCAATCATATTCCTGTTTACTGAAGTTGGGCACTTGAAAGGGTTATATGTTCGCATACTTTATTTTTGCCGCTTGGAGACTATTTTGAAATATTGCAGAGCAACTTTTAAGGAAGGGTAATACTTTTTTTCTCTCGTTTCCTCAGTTCCACAGGTGTTTTCATGGTGGTCCTTCAGAGCATCTGTGTCCTCATTTTCATTCCATTCTGACCTGTGGCTTCCTGCACTGTTACAAGGAAGTCCAATGTAAAGTTGAGAAAGAGTACCTCATCTTCCATCTGGGCATATTACAGCCTTCTGAACCCAATATTGAAGTCTACAACTTCTGGTCTGTCCCCAAAATAAATGGCAGCACTGCTTCTGATGTGTACCCAGGAGAGATGGGAACGGAGATGAAGCACTGTTCCACAGGCTCCTATTGTCCAATCCTGATGGCTCCGTACAAGCTTTAAATGGCTTGTTAAAGGAGCAGATGGTGTTTTTCTTAAATATTACAACCATGGAGATCTGTGTCCAAGATGGTGCCTACCACAAGGGACTGTAGACACCGGGAGAACAGCACACCAGCGCAGAATACAGAAAGTGGAAGAAATGACCCGATTGAGAAGGAAAAGCCTGGGAGATGACCCAACAGGGGTGACCAGGGCAGCAGTCCAGCAAGGGGCTCATAGGTTGAAGGGCGCACACAGGCTGCGAGCTGCTGGTGACATGCAGTTGAGACCCACAACGGCTGTACGTTGCTGGAGATTGGCTTATGGGAACCAGGTATCAGAACCGAGGTTCATGAGGGTGCTGAGGACATGAAGGGTTCCCAAAGGGCCTCAGGTGCTAAAGGCTTCCTGATTGTTTCGGAGGTTTGACCATGGAGCTCGGGCTGCCAATTATTTGGACAGGAGTATGTGTGGCTGCCGAGGCTGTGGGAGCGCTAGAGGCAAATCCACGGACAGTCATAAAAATAAATTCTGATTCTGATCTCTTTTGCTTTTCTTTCTCTTATTGTTAGGGGCATTGAGCAATATTCACGGCAACTCTTTGTTTGCCTTACAGCAGACAAAAGTTGTATTATTACGTGGTAATAAAAGGAACCTTGAATCTGTCTGTACCAAAGTTAGCCATTCTGCTGTTAAGTATCTATTTGTGACATTGACTCAATTTTTATCTTCCCATTAATACAGACAAACTGGTTGAATTTAGTACCTTTTCACATTCTTTTATTTGCATTCTCACTCTCCAGTTGGTTTCAAATCGGACCTGTTGTTCCACTTTCTTTCTTGCTGATGCTCCCTTAACCAATGCGCAGATGACATCGACAACTTATGCACAGGACAGTAATTCTGCTTAGTCCTTGAAGAAAGCTCAGGCCTGAAACATCGGCAATATACTTTTGGCTCAAGTGGATATTGAAAGACCAGCTGAGTTCCTCCTTCATTTCGGTGCGTTTTTACTACGATCACAGCATCTGTGGACTTTCATTTTTCGCTTATGCACAGTGCAACCATGGCTTCACACCACCAGAGATATTCCTTTGCCCACCCAGCCTTCCTCACCTTCTCTGAACTAAGAACTTCCTTGTTTTCTTTTTGTCCCAGTTCAGATGAAGGGTCAGTGATCTGAAATGTAAGAGTTTTTCTTTCCACAGATGCTGCCCAACAAGAATGTCTCTTATATTTTCTATTTTAGAACATTGGGGGAAATGCTATCAAGATCCTCTGGATTCTGTATTCCTCTGAGGACAACCAGAGCATCTGACATAACCTTAGCAAAAAGAAGCACACTTGCCTTCATTGTTCAGAGTACTGAGTACAGGTACATAGTGTTACCACTGCCCAGAATGTTGAGGAGACTATGCTCGGCATGATATGCAGTTTTGGTCAGCCAGCACAGTTATGGGGTTCATTCAGAAGCCTAGTGGCTGTAAAGAGAACATCTTTACACCTGTTGATGTGCACCTTCAAATTCTTGAGCTTTCTCCAGAAAGGAGGAGGGAGAAGAGAGCATGTCTGGAGTGTAATAGGTCCCTCAGTAGGCTGGCTGCTTTTCGTAAGCAATGGAAAATGCAGATAGAGTCCCTGGAGCAGAAGGAAGTTTTCATGATGCCCTGAGCTGCATTCATCACCTTCTGCAGCTTCTTCCAATCTTGAGCTGGACAGCAACCGCCCCACGTCAAGCAAGTCTGCTTTTGATGGTCCACATGTATAAGTTGTTGAGGGATAGCGAGACATGCCAAACGTCCTAAGTCCGAGGAAATGGAAGCATCAGTGCACTTTCTTCACCATCACATCAACCAACTTGTCCCAGGTCAGGTCATTTGAGATGTTTATTCTTAACAACTTAAACCTATGTACTCTTTCCATTTCAGTGCCGTTGATGCGCTCATTTTGTGGTTTCTTCCCGCTCTATGAATTCAACGATCATCTCCTTTATCTTATTGGCATTGAGAAAGATTTTTTTTAATTTTGGCATCATGCACTGGATATCGTTTCTGTATTCCACCTCATCATTTTTTGATACCAGGCTTATTATGTAGTGTTATCAGAAAATTTGAAAAAAAATTTGAACAGTTTTTAATTATACAATCATGGGTTCAGAGGAACTATCAAAGGGGACTGAATACATATCTTATATATGCTGGTGTTGAATGTGGTCGTGGAGCAGATATTGTTACCCATTTTCCTTGATTGTGGTCTGTTAGCTGAAAGGGTGTAAAAAAGATTCACAAGAAGGTTGCTAGGACTGCTTAGCTTACATTACAAGAAGAGGATAGATGGGCTTGGATATTTCTCCCTGGAGTGTCGGAAGTGAAGGGGAGCCCTTATATGAAACCATGATCATCATGGAGCAGATAAAATATGATATTCTTTTTCCCAGAACAGGGGAATCTAAATCTAGAGAGCAAAGGTTTAAGGTGAGAGGGGAAAGATTCAAAAGAGACCCATGGGGCAACTTTTTCCACAGATGGTGGCGAGCCTGTCAGAGAAAGTGATAGAATAGTGGATAATTCTAAAATTCAAAAGGCATTTAGATGGGTACATCCCATTCCATCCATTCCCCACTCAGGCTACATTGGAGAACTTTAGTGGGGAATGGGGCAAACACAAGCAAATGAGATTAATTTACTTGCAATGGAAGGCTGGGATAAAGGGCGTGCTCTGTTTTGAGGATCTCTCATTTGACCAATAGGAGGAAGGGGCAGGCAGAGAAGAGAAAGACAAACAGAGAAGTGGGATGTTAGCACACACTTGTGACTACTGAAATTATCATATTAAGTTTATCTGGGGGCCATCTTCCTGGTCCCAAGAGCAGGTCAGAAATGAAAGGGCCTGTGTTATACATTCTGTAGTCAAGGATCTTGGAAAGAGGTTACCGTACAACATGCACTCTATGCATCAATAGTTAACTTCATCTCAAGTAGCTTAAGTAAGTCCAAACCTTTGTCAAGACTGTAAGAAGGTTGCATAAAGGACAGCCCACTTCTCAGGTTTCCACCAGACAGTGCAAACATTCATGAGAAACCATTACTTCCTTCTTGTGGAATTGATTCTTGGTCTCAAGAGAACAACCAGTTCTGATAATAATAATTCACTGAAAGACTATGGGCACAGTGTTGTCTGCAGATGTGCTCATTTGAATTTGACAGTAATAAAAGAAGATGCATTAAGTGCATGAACTTCATTACAGCCCTAACAAGGAAATGGAAAATCAAAATCTCCACAGCAAAGTTTAAGGCTGCTTGATAATCCTTGACCCTGGCAACATCAATATCGTCACACGAAACACTAACACAAAAACAGCACAACACAGACCATGACTTGTGCAAGGAATGGAGTCAATGAATATCGTGAGCCAGAAATAGATTGAGACATGGAAAGATGGCAGGCAAAACTTCGTAGTTGTATACCATTAGAGAAAATTACAATAATTTGCAAGATAAATATCATGATTTTTGGAAAATATGGAGCCCATATTTACAAAATTTTGCTTTGCATGTTTAATAGGCTCTCTGAGGACCTCACTTCTTGGTGACCTCCAGTAGCCTTTATTGCATAAATGTTTTATTTTCTTGGCATTCTCCGAATTGTTTATCTTTTTTCATTTCTTTGAGGGGTGGAGGGGATGGGAGATGGGAAGTTGGAAGAGTGGGTGGTGGGGAACTGAATGTATTGTAACTATTATTGTGGTTTAAAAATTTGTAAATAAAGTATTTTTAAAAATGAACATTGTGAGCCATTAGAGACTCTATGTCAACATAGCCTGCATCAGGAGGTTAATCTTGAGAATCTACCCATCCACCTGAGAGAGAACCAATGAAGCAACCTAGCCATTGCTTAAGAACATATCAGCTTCCAGTTGAAAGATTACTCTCAGCGAGGTCACTTCACTGTTAAGCATCCATAATTAAAAAATTACTTTTAAACAAAATGAAAGGCAAAAGATGTACACTCAGCATAATATCTGTAAAAATCTTCATAACTCAATGAATTGTTTTGAATGTCTCTCCTAGTTCGGACTGATACACATCTAACAGACTATCTGCAACTTTAGACCTCTTTTCCACTGTGGGCTACATTTTACTTTCTAAAAAAATTTTGCTAATGGTTCAGGGCGATCAGAAACCTCAATACATTATGATCAAAGCAAATACAAACTGTGCAATATAACACAAAAGCACAGTTAGTGTAGTAGTTCAAACAAAGTCAGCGATCTGGATTCGAATCCAACGTTCTCAATAAGGGGGTTTGTACATTCTCCCAGTGTCTGCATGGGTTTCATCTGGGTGCTCTGGTTTCCTCCCACATTCCAAAGACTTTTTAATAGATCAGGTTAATTGGTCACATTGGCATATTTGGGTGGCACGAGTTTGTGAGCTGGAAGGGCCTGTTGCAATTCTGTGCCTCCAAAATATAGGTATATTTTAAAATTAAATTAATGATTGTCGTGTTTCTCCCAAGCATTTGCTGGCCCAACTGTCTCTGACCAATTTTGCCTTTGCAGCCAAGCTGGTTGAAGGCTGTAATCATTCAGTTCAAGTGACTGCTAATTCACATGATGGCTGAGGGCAGGTCAGAGTGCAGAATGTGCAACTGTCAATGGAACATCTTGGAAAGAGAAGCTGCTGTCTTGAGGAGCTAGTAGGAAGACAGTTCAGGGAATTGCCAGAGAACAAGTGGTGGGAGAAATCATTTTGATTTCTTGAGAAGGCACAGAATTTGGATGCTCCAAAATTCTCATGTACAAATATAACACCTCTTCATTTCCAACATGACACAGGAGCAGAACTAGGCTATCCAGCCCATTGAGTTTGCACTACCAGTTAACCATGACACTGATCCATTTTCCACTGCCAATATCTTCTCATGCCCTGGCTAATCAAGAATCTATCAATCTCTGCCTTAAGTACATCCAATGACTTGGCCTCCACAAGCACCTGTGGCAACAAATTCCACAGATTTATCACCCTGTGACTAAAGAAATTTCTCCACATCTCTTCTAAGTGGATGCCCTTCAATCCTGCAGTTGTGCTCTCTTGTTCATGACTCTCCCAACCTTTGTGCATCTACTCTGTCCATGCCTTTTAACATTCAAAATGTTTCAATTAGATCCCCTCATTCTCCTAAATTCCAATGTACAGGTCAAGAGATGTCAAACTTTCATATCATAACCTTTTCATTTCCAGAATCATCCTTGTGAATCTCCTCTGAATCCTCTCCAACATCAGCACATCCTTTCTTAAACGAAGAGCCCAAAACTGCTCACAATACTCAAAATGATGTATTATAAACCCTCAACATCACATCCATGCTCTTGCTTTCTATTCCTCTTGAAATAAATGCAAGCATTGCATTTGTCTTCTTCAACACTGACTCAACATGCAAGTTCATGCTATCTTGAACCAAGGATCCCAGGTCCCTTTGCATCTGAGAATTTTCAATTTTCTCCACATTTAGAAAATAGTCTGCTCATTTATTTTTTCTAATGAAGTGCACAACCATACACTTTCCAACATTGTATTTCACTTGCCACTTCTCTGCTCATTCCCCAAATCAGTCCAAGTCCTTCTGCAGCCTGTGTTTCTTCAACACTACCTGCTCCTCCACCTACCTTTGATTCATCTGAAAACCTGGCAACAAAGTCATTCATTCCATAATCTAAATAATTCAATATACAACATAAAAAGAAGCAGCCCCAACAACAATCCCTATGGCATCCAACCAGAATATGATGCCTGTATTCCAACTCTCTGCTTCTTGCCAATCAGCCAATATTCGACCAATGGTATACCATGGCCTCTCATCTTATTAAGTAGCCTTATGTGTGGCACCCTGTCAAAGGCCTTCTGAAAATCCAAATACACAACATCCACTGCAAATCTTTTAACTAGCCTGCTTGTCACTTGTTCAAAGAATTCCAATAGGTTTGTTAGCAAGATTTTCCCTAAAAGAAACCATACTGGCTTTGGCCAATTTTGTCATGTCCTTCTAAGTACTCTGTAACCTCATCCTTGATAAATGACTGCAACATCTTCCTGACCACTGATGTCAGGCTATAATTTTCTTTCTGTTGCCTCCTTTCCTTCTTAAATCATTGGGTGACATTTGTAATTTTCCAGGACCATACTGGAATCTATTGATTCCTGAAAGTTCGTTACCAATGTCTCCACATTCTCAACCACTACTTCTTTCAGATCTTGAGGGTGTAATCCATTCACCCTTAGACCATCTAAAGCTTTGTCAATATTGCTTTCAGCAGAAAATAATTTCTGGTTTATCATATAACAAAATTGCAGATGAACTAATTGTGAAAATGAGAAGCTTTTGCAATAGATAGCTCAAAGCAGAATCATCTGAACAGAAATGGTGAAGTGAAATCGACGATTGATTTGGAGGTGGCTGGACATTGCCTAAACAAGATTGATGTTTGGTCTTAGTAGTGAGGACATAGAAATAACTCCTGTGGAGGTGGTGTTGAATGTTGACCACAAAGTGCCCGACTTCCCTTCCCTTCGGAGGAAATAATCCAAGCTTATCCAACCTAACATTATAGCCAATATTCAATTAGAATCATGGAACCATAGAACACAACAACACAGAAACAAGGCCTTAGGCCCATCTAGTCTGTGACAAACTATTGTTCCCCCATCGTCCTGCGACCAGCACCCAAACCTCCTTAGACTTCTCACCCATGGACCAAACCAATCTTCTCTTAAATGTTGAAATTAAACCCACAGTCACCACTTCAGCTGGCAGCTGATTTCATACTTTCATCCTCTTCTTAATGAAGAAGCTCCACCCAATATTCACCTAATATGATATTACAAATGCAATGTTTGTAGGATTGACACAGTGATAACAACGTTGAATTACATTCTTATACTTTACACAGGTCATCAAAGCATACGAGTATGTTTTTCATTGCAATAAATGTGATCAAAACTTCTTACATAAAAGACACTAACCTCAATACTAGAAAACAGCATTATCATGGGGTGCACAGGGTAACGTAACAAGTCTACAAATATTTAGGTCATGGACCAGTTGTTTGAGATGTTGGAAAATGTGATAAATGACACAGCCACATCATTTTAATTAGAAGACATGACACAAAGTGTGACTCAATTCTTTCATGACCATACTTGGAAGGAAAGAGTGATTTCAGTAAAACATATCAGCCCAGATATAAATTGAGGAATTACTCCGAAATGGCATTGCAGTTTACCCTAATGCTGCCTCCATGACAATCCAAATCTTGCAGATTATTAGAAAATGTTGTTCTCTGTCATTTTCAGTGCAGCATTTTCTATCAACTTGTTGCCCTTGCAGGCATACTGTATACATCCTCATTTCTGTTGTCAACTCTTGAAAGAACAGACCACAATACAATACTTCCTCCGCAGTTGCAGCCAGGACCTTGTGGCAAAATGTCAGCAAACACTGAAAAACATTATTGTGGGAAAGAGGATAGAGATGGCATAACTCTATGCCTGCTCTGCCTACTCCTGTGGTCTGAAGAGAAAAGAGGTAAAGATATCTCTCCCTGGGAATGGAGTTTACTGATGTTTCACATCGGCCACAGCTGTGAGAAGCGGCAGCATGCAATGATCCTGATGCTTGGAAGCTGAAAGTGACTGTGACCATTCCTTCACAGCCAATAAAAGCAGTCAAGGCATATGCATGGCTGCACTTGCGATCCTCAGAAGTCAGAGATCGCGGAGGACAAAGGATGCAATTTGACCATTGGCCCTACAAGTTGTAGTGATGGGGAAAACCGAGCCAGCAAAACCTGGGTGTACTGTGAGTAAAAAGAAATTTGTGTGTTTCAGATCATTTCCATCAAAAGTTACACTCAACATGAATTTTGTGCTTTGCAGTATGATTCACAGCATTTTGGAGAAGTCTGATAAAGAAGCTCAGGCAAAATAAAATCTACCGAAATGAGCTAAATTTCCTGACAAGGGCAGTCACTGAAAAATAAAAATAAAATTGCTCTACTCCTCCATCTTAAACTCCACTATTTGGCACTATTTTTGAAAAATAATTTGTGCTGAAAAACTTTCAGACCAGTTATTCAATAAATATTTCCCATTTGTCTGTATTTTTTTAATCAAGGTAACCAACAAAAAGATTGATTTTCAATTGGATTACTGCTGTCATAACACCCATAACACAAAGACTATTTCTATCACGTGTGTAAATTGGATGCAATGACACCACTAAACCAGAATTCTGCAACTTTGGGAAGAGCATATTCATACTTTACTAACAGCTAATTTTAGTCATCCAGTAATGATTTATAAATTTACAAATTGACAGAACCAGATGAATTTTAGATATGCTAATCATAACATTTGATTTGTATACCAGCACAAATGAATAGTTCTTCCAGCTCTTTTTTTCTGTGCACCAGGATTCTTTTCCATCATCTGCTAAAGCATAGTTAACCATTTCCTCATCTGCCCAATTTAAATAATATATTCCCACTCTCAGAAGAATATATTGCGATAAATTGAATGAAATTCAACAAGCAAGACCGGCTAAAAGAGGTACTCAACCTTTTTCATTCCACTCACATACCACTTTAAGAATTCCCTATGCCATAGGAACTCTGTGATTAGTAAAGGATTACTGAAGGTGGTATGTGGGTGGAAAGAAAAAGTTTGTAAACCTCTGTTTTCATTGTACCTCATTGACTCATTATGTGCACAGTTTCATAACTCCAAAGGAAGTGGACAACTTTTAAACTGAATGGTAAATTTAGTCGCACTATAGTGATCAATTTATACAGCGTGGAAATATTTGTAGTACTATTGCACACAATTTATACAGCGTGGAAAAGTTGGTAGTACCATAGCGCTCAATTTATACAGCGTGGTAAAGTTTGTAGTGCTATCGCGTACAATGTATGCAGTGTGGGAAAGTCGGAAGTGCTATTGCGTGCAATTTATGCAGCGAGGGAAAGATGGTAGCATTATCGCGTACAATTCATACGGTGTGGGAAAATATTTCAGTAACAATTGGATCTAGAGCAGTGATTATCAACCTTCCCTCCCACTCACATACCATCCTAAGCAATCCCTTACTAATCACAGAGCACCTGTGGCATAGGGAATACTTAAAGTGAAAAAGGTTGAGAACCACTGAGCTACATGGTCATTGCAAACTTTCTTCTTTATATTTGTGTTTCTTATCCTGGACCCAAAGTACCTCATTAGTCAGTAAGGCATAGCAGTGCATACACTTCCTAAGGAGGTGAGGTGGGCAAAGCTATCATCAGGCACCACCACCCCCCCCTCCACCCCCCCCACCCATCTTAACAGCATTGTACAATAGCACAATCGAGAGTGCCCAGTTGGGGGTGCATCATTGTGTGGTGTGGTAGCTGTAAAACTTCAGACCAGGTCAATACATAGGATCATCAAAACAGCCGAGAAGATCACTGGGGTCGCCCCAGTGATATATTGATGATTTTCACCAGACCCTTTTCATCTAGCAAAAAGTATCTTTGACCTACTACCATGAAGGAGGCTGTACAGGAGCAACAAAATTAGGACTGCCAGGCTGGGAAATAGCTTTTTCCCCATAGGCAGTGAGATTGATTAACAGTAAGCTGGGAAATAGATTTTTTCCCCCACAGGCTGTGAGATTGATGAACAGTAATCAAGTAAATCATCCCAGAATATGTGTGTGTATATGTATTCATTTTAAATTGTATCGTTATGTTTATATGTGATTATTTTGTGTTGCGTATTGTGTTTATATGTGTGCGCATCATGGTCTGGAGAAACATTTTGTATGGTTATCGATGTACAATCAGATGATAATAAATGAACTTTTATTAGAAATAAGGACTACTACTGATAATGTTTGAGCATTCAAAATCTATAAAAGTTTTGCAGAAATATTTTTAAAGAAAAAGCAGTTATTTCAACTCCTCTTTTCATTCATGAAAACCAAAATGAAAATACACTTTGTAAATATTAATCACTGATTGCTACATGCATCAATTTTCTCCAAAGACCCAGAGGTTATCCATTACCACAAAACATCAAGTCACAAGTAGTGAAAGCTTTCTTACACACCAGAACAGCAAGATATTCCTCTCAAAAACTGAGCACTTTCAGTTGATATTATTACTAAATTTATAACCCACACCTGAGTAAAAATAATCATGTCCATTTCAAAAGCTATCCATCATCTTTAAAAAACCAGCATTACCTCGTGCATCTAGATTTCAGATTTATTGTCAGAGTACATACATGACATCCAATACAACACTGAGACTCTTTTAGCTGCAAACGAGGTAGATTTAACACTTATTGGTAGTGCAAAAATCTACTCAATGTAAGCCCCTTTCACACTTGCATCCCACTAAATTTGCCTTTCTGTGACCTGTGATAGGAATGGTGGTTTGGCTTTTTACACTTGACATTGAACACTTTTGCATTTGCAAGAAGCCGTCCCTGAGGTTAGGACGGTTCTACCTTCTCCCGGTGGCGTCATGATGTATCAAGCGATGATGGACCTGCCCTAAATCTTGATCAATGTATTATAATCTTCTATTTGAAGATTATAACATAATTAAACTTTATGTACAGTCCCTGTGGTTCTTGTTCTAACCTTTATAAAGTGCTAGCAATAAATAGCAATAGTGGACAATTTTTAAACCGAATGGGGAAATTTCCTAGCTCTATAGAGTTCAATTTATAAAGCATGGAAAAGTTGGTAGTACTATTGTGTACAATGTATGCAGCGTGGGAAAGTTGGTAGAACTATCATGTACAATTTATAAATACCATGGGAAAAAGTGACGATGGACCTGCCCTCCCAGAATTCCATGTGGCAGAGAAAGGGCTGTATGCCCGGCAGCATGCACAGAGGGTTGCCTCTGCTACACGGCATTCAGGGAAGTCAGGTCCAACAATGTTTTTTTCCCACCAACTTTATAAATTGAGCACTATAGCATTACCAATTTTCCCATGCTGCTTAAAAATTGTCCGCTATTTATTTCCTCTCTCTCCTGCTGGGACTTTCCCACGGCAAAGATTATACCTTCTTTTTAACCTTTTCTTCCTTCACCTTCCTGCCCTCATGCAAAAACTTGCTTCATTTCAATCCTACAATGCAATTATCTATTTCACACTTGCCTGATTGCAACGCCGGTGTCTACAGATTGTACTAGGAGTTGAGGCAGTCAATCCCCGATGTGACACTGTCGTTAAGAATATTTTCCTTCCACACAAGACACTTTAAAGGCCGATTGCGGTTAATTCCTGGGATAACTTGTAAGTGTGAAAGGGGCTACACAGATGTAAACAAATAAAGAATATAAACAAACTGACTGTGGAATAAAGAGAGATAAAATAATAAAGTGAAATGCATCCCTGATTGAGTTTGTGTTTGAGGTGTCCAATGGTGGAAGGGTAGCAGTTGTTCCTGAACTTGATGGTACGAGTCTTACGGCACCTATACCTCTTTCCTAATGTTAGCAGTGAGAACAGAGCAGGTGCTGGGTGATGTTGGTCTTTAAGGTTTGCTGCTACTCTCCAACGGAAGTGTTCCCTATAGGTGTGTTCAATAGTGGGGAGAGCTTTTCCTGTGATGTCCTGGACTGTGTTGACTACCTTTTGGAAGGCTTTGCACTCATGTGCATTGGTGTCCCTATATCAGATCGTAATGCAGCCAGTCAGCACACTTTCCACAACACATCTGCAGAAATTTGCCAGGGTTTCCGATGTCACACCAAACCTCTGCAAATTTTCAAGGAAGTAGAGGCACTGATGTGCTTTCTTCACAATGCCATTAGGGTGTGAGAGGAAAAATTCTCCAAGATAGTGACTCTGATAACTTAATTTGCTCATCCTCACCACCTCTTGTCACTGTACCATACACCCCCTGCTTACTCTTGCTGAAGTCAACAATCAGCTCCTTGAACTTGGAGACATTGAGTGTGAGGTTGTTGTTGCTGCACCATTTGGCCAAGTTTTCAATCTCCCTCCTGTATGCCTACTCATCACCCCTTTTTATACAATCCACTACCGTGGTATCGTCAGTGAATTTGGAGATAGTATTGTTGTTATACTGTGCCACATTCAGAGGTGTATTGTGGAGTAGAGCAGGGGCTAAGAGCCCTATGGTGCCCCTGTACTGAAGAGATTGTGGAGGAGATATTCTTACCAATCCTCTCTGATTGCAGTCTGGAGAAGAGGAAATTCAGGATCCAGTTACACAGGGAAGCTTTGAATCAAAGGTCTCGAGTTTGCTGATCAATTTTGTGGGGATATTGGTGTTGAGTGTTGAATACTGAACTGAAGGCGATAAAGAACATCCTGATGTATGCATCTATGCTGTTTAGGTGTTTCAGGGCTTTGTGTAGAACCATTGAGAAGGCATCCACCGTAGACCTGCTGCTACAGAAGGAGAATTGGAATGGATCCATGTCACTGCTAAGACAGGAGCTTCAACACTAGCCTTTCAAAACACTTCATCACTGTGGATGTGAGTGCTACTGGTCAACAGACATTTAAGTAGGTTACCACTCTCTTCTTGGGCAGCAGTTTGATTAATGCCTGTTTTAAACAGGTGGATACTAAACCCTGCTGGAGTGAAATGTTGAGGATATCTGTGAATACATTAACAAGTTGGTCTGCACAGGTTTTCAGTATTTAGCTGGGTACTCTATACGGAACAGATGTTGTGCTTGGATTCATTCTACTGAAAGCAGCTTGCATGTCATCCTCAGATACGGACAAGAGAGGTCCTTCAGGGGACATGGGAATGCACACTGGTGGTTCTTCCTTGTTCTTATGGTCGAATTGGACATAGAAGGCATAGAGTTCATCTGTGAGTGAAGATTTGCCATTTCATACTGCACCAGATTTGGTTTTGAAGCATTTTTTTGCCATTTACGCTCTGCCACAGCTGTCAGGTATCCTTCATTGTTTCCACTTTCATCTGGAAACTCCACTTCACCAGGGAGATGGCTCTCTGTAGGTCGTACCCTCTCCTTCTGTAGTGATCTGGAAATTCTGACTTACATGCCTGTGATCTCAGCAGGTTCTGGATTTCATTGTTTATCCAGGGCTTCTGGTTGGGGAAAACCTTGAACAATTTGGTGGGGGCACACATTTTCACAGCTGTTTTGATAAAGTCTATGACAGGCTTGGAGTAATCATTCAGATCCTCAGCTGTGTCCTTGAACACCGCTCAAACTGCTGACTCAAGGAAGTCCTGTAACCATTCATGAGTCTCCTATAACAACCTTCTAGCTGTCCTGATCTCTGGAGCCTCTCATTTTACATTGTCTATATGAGGGTAAAAGGTGCACAGCCAAAAGATGTGATTTGCTAAAATGTAGTCTTGGGAAAGAACAGTAGGCCTTTTTTTTTTAAATCTTGATGTGGCAGTGATAAAGTGTGCTTGGACATCTGGCACAGCAGGTTCCATGCTGGTGGTAGTTGGGCAGGGTTTTCTTGAGACAGTCCTGGTTAAAGTCGCTAAGATTTTTTTGCAACGGAGTGATCCGTCTCTTGTTTACTGGCTACATCATGCAGCTTTGCAAGTGCCTGTTTATAATCTGCATCGGGAGGGATATAAACTCCAGTGAGAATCACTGACAAGAACACTCAAGGTAGATTAATCACTGACAAGAACACTCAAGGTAATTAATCAAGATTTGCTCTAAGGCAGTAGAGCAGGAAGTTGATGTGACCCAAACATCTGTGCACTACCCAGTATTAATTAGAAAGCATACACCACCCCCTCACCCTTTTCCAGAATCCAAGTTCCGATCCAGTCTATGAATGGTGAAACTCTCTATTAGGATAGCAGTGTTCTCTGTTAGCCAGGTCTCAGAGCAGCAAACAACTGAGATCGGTCTCACCTGTCTCTGATAATGCAGCCTTGCCCTTAGGTTGATGATTTTATTCTCTAGTGACTGGATGGTCTCATCTTGATTGGATCACAGCCCTCATACTAGATTTCCGGCCTGGCCCTTTAAGGCCTCCACAATCTAGGCGACCTTTTCTTGACTCAGCCATTACTTGGGAGATTTGTAGATCATTAACTCTGCTCAGCAACTAGCATTAAATAGAATGATTCTGAAGAGAATTGGTAATAAAATATACTAAGTAGGAATGGAGTACTATAGTTATTAGTTAGATACACAAGAGTGTTTGTGTGTGTGTATATCTATAATATATGTGAGAAGCATTTGCCTGGACACAGAATGGTTGAACCAATTGCCTGTCTATGCCATGACTTTTGTGTATTTGTGAAGAGCAAATCTCCTGAAACTTCAAAAATCACGTCATATGAATTATTGACGATCGGGCTGTGTTCATATGATCTCTCTTTGCCTGAGCAACATTCAACAGATTCATTGCTTGTTCCAATGGCATCCCGATAATAAATTTCAATACTTAATACTATGGACTAACTGTAGGATGCATTGTTTCCATCCATCAAAATGTTTAAGTTTTAAAACTTTTAAAGTACAGTATTTCACAAATCTTAAGGTCAATATCAACGGAGCTTCAAACATCATCTCAACAAATGTACATTGCTATGATTTGCACATTATCATCTGATCCAAACACTGCAACTCACAATCTAATGTCAAGGTAGAAAACCATCAAGCACAATCCACCAGTAAAGATCAAGGAAGGGAGCCATTAGGGCTACATAAACCATTGTACTGTGCCTTTTTTGTCATACACCCAAAACAAATAAATTAAAACCTATGAAACAATCTGTGAAGTACATACAGTGAAGGCTTGCTGCTCAGATCTTTTCTGACCAAGATTTTGCTAAACTATTTAAACTGCGCTGTTCTAACTTGGTTTGATTCTGTGAACGAATGTCTTTTGAGATTAAGAAATCAGCCTGGTAAGGATGACGTTGAAGAGGATTGTGAGATATATCCTGCATGTGCTCTAACAAGGTCTTTGTCAAAGAAAATGATGAGAGCAGGGGAAGATCTAGTTGATACAGATTTGCCCAGTACTTCTGAAATAGTCTGGAATGAACTGGTTAATTGTGAGAGTAAGGATGCTCTTTGTCAAGGAAAGAGTTAATTCAGCAAGAGTGGACAGATACAGATCTTATTGACTTAAGGGACAAAGCAGTAAGTGAACAGAAATGGCTTGTGGATATTACTTGAAGGGTGAATTGTTGATGAGGAAATGGAGACCTCTTGATATTCCTGCTAATGAAGGGTGGGGGATGGTGGTCATTCCTAGAATTTAACAGAATGAAATTTTAAATCTAGCCCACAGTACACCTTTGGGTAGTCATATTGGTATGAAGAAAATGATGAATAAGATATTGAGACAATTTTTCTGGCCTGGTTGAGGAAGGATGTTGTAAATTGGTGCTGGACATGTCACTTATGTCAGGTGGTGGGGAAAGCCAACCAGGGTCCTCCAGTTAGCACCATTGCAACCTATTCCTGTTGTTGGGTTATTGTGGATTGTGTGCATCCACTGCCTAAAACTAAGACTGGAAATCAGAACTTGTTAACAATTATGTGTATGGCATCCAGATTTCCAGAAGCTATACCACAAAGGAATATTAAAACAAAAACACTGGTAAAGGCTTTAGAAAGTTTTTCCACAGTTTTTGGATTACCTAAAGCGATCCAGAGTGATCAAGGATCTAACTTTATGTCTGGGTTGTTTCAGCAATTGATTATGAGTTGTGTATAAAACAGATCATTTGATCTGGGTACCATCCTGAAACTCAGGGAACTTTTGAAATATTTCATTCTACTCTTAAAAATATGATGAACCTTTATTGTCTGGAGAATAGAAAACACTGGGTCAAAGGCATTCATTTACTGTTATTTGCAACAAGAAAGGCTGTGCAGGATTCATTAGGTTTCAGCCCTTTTGAAATTGTGTTTGGACATCAGGTTAAAGGACCTTTAGTGTTGTTAAAAGGACAGGGGTTAATGAGGATGTGCAGTTGGACTTGTTAGATCATGTTTCTAAATTTAAAGATAAGTTACAAAAAAGTGTGAACTTTGGCTCAAGAGAATTTAGAAATGGCTCAGGGTAAAATGAAGCATTTATTTGACAAGAAAGCACAAGTGAGGAATTTTAAGACAGGAAGTAAAGTGTTAATTTTATTCCCAACACATGACAATCCTTTGAGAGCTAAATTTTCTGGACTGTATGTAGTTAAATTAAAACTGAATGATGTTAACTATGTTGTTAACGCTCCACATCGTAGAAATAAAACTCAGGTTTGTCACATGAATATGTTGAAATCATATTATGAGCATATGGGTAGTGGAAAACAGTTTTTATCAGAGGTGTTAGTTGTTGACAGGATTGAGGAAGTTATGGAACATAAGATTATGGAACAAGTATCTTGTGAGGGTTACCTTAAAGATACCTGTGCACCTTCTAACTCAGCAATTTTGGAAAATCTGGAGGAAAAGTTAGGCCATCTTAAGTCATAAGAACAGATGCAGTTGAAAGAATTAATTTGGAAATATACAAATTTGTTTCTTGATGTGCCAAAAAAGGACATTAGTGATATATCGTGAAGTGGATGTGGGAGAGGCAAGTCCCATAAAACAACACACATATAGAATAAACACTCAGAAGAGTAAAATTATGGATCAGGAGGTGGAATATATGTTTAAAAAATATTATTAAACCTTCAAACTCAGATTGCAGTTCTTCTTTTGTTCTGGTACCAAAACCAGATGGAACTGTTAGGTTCTGTACAGATTATAGGAAGGTTAATTCTGTAACTAAAACAGATGCTTATCCTATTCCAAGAATACGTAATTGTATTGATAAAATTGGGAAAGCCAAATTACTTACTAAGGTGATTTGTTGAAAGGTTACTGGTGTGTGCCTCTAACTGAGAGAGGAAAGAATATTTTGGCTTTTGTAACCCCGGTTTATATGAGTATAATGTGTTACGTTTTGGCATGAAAAATGTCCCTGCAACATTCCAAAGAATTATTAATTCGGTAATCCAAGGGTTGACACGTATTTTTGAATAAAAACAGAAGATTGTTAAACTTTCAATATTGCAAGAATATAATGTGCAAATTAATCATATTGATGACTTGGTCACAAAAAAATGACACATGGGAAGAACATTTAAGGGAATTGGACAAATTGTTTGCAAAATTATCCAAAGCAAACTTATTGGTCAATTTAACAAAAAGTGAATTTGGACATGCTACTGTAACATATTTTGGTCATGACAAAGTTGCACCTATTCAAACAAAGGTGAATGCAATTTCTGAATTTCCTATTCCCTATGGCAAAAAAGCAGTGAAGGTTTTTTTAGGAATGACAGGGTATTTTTGGAAATTTTGCTGAGGTTGCTCTTCCTTTAAACAATCTTTCGAAGTAAGAGGAGAAATGTGTGTATTTGTCAGAGAGCTTTAGAAAATTTAAAGGAGATGCTAAGCCAACCCTGTTTTAAAATCTCCTGATTTTGACAGACCATTTTTTATAGCAGTGGATGCCAGTGAGGAGGCAGCAGGTGTAGTTTTATTACATAAAGAATGAAATTAACCATCCAGTTGCCTACTTTTCAAAAAAATAAAATCGATGTTCATCAAAGGAACTATTCCACTATTGAGAAAGAACTGTTGTCTATCATATTTGCTCTGCCGAATTTTGTTGTATATCTCAGTACCTCTCATGAACCAAATGTGATATATACTGACCACAATCCTCTTATATTTTTGAATAAAAACAGAAGATTGTTAAACTTTCAATATTGCAAGAATATAATGTGCAAATTAATCATATCAGAGGTACAAATAATGTAATAGAGGATAGTATGTCAAGATGTTAAAATTGATCATATACAGAAATATATACTCTCAACATTGGGTTACATAGTTATATTGTGTATTGTTATCACTTTAGTGATTTTAAGGTCAGTTTAGTTATAACTGAATTTTAACTCAAGTTAAAATTCCTTTGTGGAAGGAAAGTATGACAAATTATGTTATATTTTATATTGTATATAGATACATTTTATAGGAGATAAATTATGACAGGTTTTTTAGTGTAGGTCACATACAAACACTTCAAAACAGATTTCATTTAAAATGCAGAGCTCTGCTCAAGCCAGACAGTGCAGGCTCTGGGTGCCTTTGCAAAAACTTTGAAGGGTGCTTATAAGGACTTCACAAGTAGGTGTTAATTGGACATGCTGTGGAGTAATGGAAAGCAGCAGATGAATGAACTCGGAAGATTTGGTCCAGAGCCGCAGTCTGTCTGAGTGCAGTTTGCTGTTCTCAGAGGGTCATGTGGTTTGCTCTGAGTGAGTGAGTGAGTGAGAAAGATAATTAAATTCTACAGTTCAACAGTAGCAGCTGGGACTGGAACATGGCAAGCTGGTGGAAAAACCAAATTAACAGGTTGTGACTTCTTAGTTCAGCCTGATTAAAACCCTTGAAAAAAGGGCAACAAAAAGGAACTCTGTGGTGACCTGAAAGAAAGACATTATCATCTGGAAAACCCTGATGGGGCAAGTTTCTTTGGCAAGACAATAGAGAGGCTGATCTAAAGGAATCAGTTGTGGGTGTCCAACAAGCAACAAATCTCTCTCTGAAAACTGACAAGAACCTTCCTGAGCAGTAACCATTTACTTTTCAAGCACCAAAGCCTGGTGAAATTCATAAATGTTAAATTATGTGCACAGTTTAAGAATTGCATGCAATCTGTGAACTTGGAGGAGTGAGAAATGAGATTGGGCTGTGAATCAAAGAACATTTTTTGAACTTGTATACACATTACATGAATTGCATTTAGAATTAGAAGGGGGTTAAGTTAGGTTAAGTTATAGTAATGTTAAAGTTTGATCCTGTTTTCATGTTTAAAGATAATTAAAAGCAACTTTTGTTTAAATGACCATTTGTCTTGGTGAATTTCTATTGCTGCTGGGTTTTGGGGTCCTCTGGGCTCATAACACACCCTCAATAATTTCTCCTTTGACTCATCCCACTTTCTCCTGGTTAAAGGGGTCAGCCATGGGTACCCAAATGGGCCCCAGGTCAGCCTGCCGTTTTGTTTGCTTCAAAGAGCAATCCATGCTACAAGCTGATACTGGCAAGGCCCCTCATCTCTTCCTCCACTACATCAATGATATTTTTCGTGCTGCCTCATGTAGCCACGATGAGCTCATTGACTTCATCCACTTTGCTGCCAACTTCAACCTCAACCTCAAATCCACTTGGTCCATCTCTCACAACACTCTCCCTTTCCTCGATCTCTCTGTCTCCATCTCAGGAGGAAAACTCCTGACAGATATCTTCCATAAATCCACAAACTTCCACAGTTATCTCTTCCCACCCTGTCCCCTGAAGGATTCCATTCCATTCTCTCATTTCCTCCATCTCATCTGCAACCAGGATGAGGTCTTCCATGCTAGATCATCAGAGATGTCCTCCTTCTTCAAACAACATGGTTTTCCCTCTACCTCTATCAACTTGGCACTCACCCACATATCTTTCATTACACACACATCAGCCCTGGCCCTCCACCGTAATGCGTTACAAGGACAGGATTCCTTTTGTCCTCACCAACCATTCCACCAGCCTCTGCATTCAACGCATCCTCCTCTGCCATTTCCACCAGATACTTCATGATCTCCTCTCCTCCCTCCACAGGGGTTTTTCCCTCTGTCTCTCCCTTGTCCACTCCTCCCTTCCCACCAATCGTCCCCTTGGAACCTACCCCTGCGACTGCAGGAGATGTCCCACTTGAGCCCACACCTCTTCCCTCAGCACCATTCTGGCCCAAAACAATCCTTCCAAATAAAGCCTTTCACTTGTGAACCAGCTGGGGTCACCTACTACATTTGGTGCTCCCAATTTTGTCTCCCATCAGAGAGACGGGATGTAGATCACTTTGTTGAGTACCTCGGCTCTGTCCGCTGCAATAGTGTAGATCTCCCAGTGGCCACCCATTTCATTTCTCCATTCCATTCCCTTGTGACATGTCTGACCATGGTCTCTTGTACTGTCAAACTAAGACCACCTGTAAATTGCAGGAACAACACCTCATGTCCCAACAGTGCACCGTCCAACCAGTTGGCATTTATATTGATTTCTCTGGCTTTTGTTAAAAAAACTCGCCATCCTCTTCTTCTCCCATCATCTCTCCATTCGCACAGACCTAGTCCCTTATCATATTCAATTAACACCTTTTGTTGGTCTGGAATTCCTCCCCCATTGTGAGACTTTCTGATATCCCTGCCTCTGTCTTTTCCTTGAAGGAGGACACAGGCCCAAAACGTCAGCAATATATCTTTGTCTCCTATAGATTCTGAAAAGACCAACTGAGTTCCTCCAGCATTTTGATGTGTTTACTCCAATCACAGCATCTGCAGCCTATCATTTTTCACTCAATTTCACATTTTTGCCCATTTTGCTCCATTTGCTATATTTGGATCACTCGTTTATTGTCAAGTTCATTATGTCACCTTTATAACTTAATGCCCTGTCTATTTTTTTGCTATCAGCAACTTTAGCAACAGTGCCTTTGGTGCCTTAATCCAAGTCTTCCAATTGTCAAATGTTGAGCCTACAGCACTGACCTCTGTGAAACATCCTTTATATTTATCTGGCCCACCTGAAACACATCCAGTTCTCCCCACTCTCTGTTTTTTGGGAGCCGGCATATATTCTATCCAAGCAAATATTTTGTCTCCTGCACAACAAAAATTTTTATAATTGGTAATAGCTTTTGATGTAGCACTGTGCCGAAGACCTTTCAGAAATCCAAGTATGGTACATCCACGGGCATCCCTTTACCCAAAACATGTTAGGTCTCCCAAAAATTTGAATAAATTGATCAAAAGAAATGTGCCTTTCACAAAAACTTGTTCAGTTTGTCTAATTATTTTGAATTTTGTTGTGTTGTACTTGTGCAACCATATGATAAACATATTGCTTTCTATTATCCTGATTCTTCTGTTAAGCTTGTTGTTGTGTTTACTGTCTTGTTTTGAATACTTTCTAATCCAATGGAAGTTCCTCCAAATCTGGGGAATTATGCAAAATAAAACCAATGTATATTGTCGTGACTGATGTATCTTGCATACCTCTTTGGCTTTGGCAAGTAAGAAAGTTGAACCATTTGTGCATTGTACTAACGTACATGACAATAAACTTGAGCCGCCTAACCTGATCTTCTTTTAAGATCTTTGAATAAATTTGAACCATCTAACCTGATCTTCTTTTAAGATCTTTGAATAAACTTGAGCCATCTAACCTGATCTTCTTTTAAGATCTTTGAATAAACTTGAACCGTCTAACCAGATCTTCTTTTAAGATCTTGGAATAAACAGACACATACAGCTCCAACGATTTGCTCAGCAACTAGATGTGTAATTTTCCTGAGCTCCACCCTTTCTTCCTATTAGCAATGTACAGCTATTTTTGGGATGTTACTTGTGTACCCACAATCAGCCATTCTCAATGGGAAGCAACCCTGGGAGCCACAGTACATTGAAGGGAGGCCAATAGCTGAAATGATAAAAATATATTTTAGATGATTTATGTAGTCAGTAGAAGAAAAGTACGAAATAAACCAGTTAAATGACTGCTTCTCAGGGAAGGGGTCCATAAACTTTGAGCAGAGTCGAAGGGGGCCATAACCAACAAAAAGTTATGAATGGCTGCTCTAGAGAGATGTCAGAAATAAGATGGGCGGCACAGTTCGTGCAACGCTGTTACAGCTCCAGCGATCTGGACTGGGGTTCAAATCCCACGCTGTCTGTAAGGAGTTTGTCTGTTCACCCCATATTTGCATGGATTTCCTCTGGGTGCTCTGGTTTTCTCCCACCATTCAAAACAACCCAGATGTTGTAGATCAATTAGGTATGATTGGGTGGCATGGATTTATGGGCCAAAAGGGATTGTTACCATACCGTATGCCTAAATTTAAAATAAAAAAATTAATTTAAAACATCTGGTAAAATCACATGCAATCTCCTAATTTTCTTTTTCACTAACTCACTTTCTATATTATTCTTCTTCAGGTGGCATCAGCCCTCTGGGAAAAAGGCAAAGGTAAGTGCAGGCAAGTTCAAGTAAGGTCTTTAATCATGGTACAGACTGAGTTGTGGGAATGGCAGCCTGGGCAGTAGTAAGCTCCTCTTGCAGGATGTGGGAAATCTGGGGCAACACAAATGCCCCTGCTGCCCATTTCTTTGGGAAGTTCAGACCAAGTTAGAGAAGTGAAGCTGAAGCTGGATGATCTCTGGATCATTCAGGAGGCAGTTGGAGTGATAGACAAGAGTTACAGAGAGTAAGTCACACTTAGGAGGTGGGAAGCAGGTAGCTGGGTGACTGTAAGGAGAGGAAAGGGGAGCAGGCAGTCAGCCCAGGGGAGTAGGCAGCCAGTGCACAGTACACCTCTGGCAATTCCCCTCAATGACAAATATACCAATTGGATAATGTTTTTGGGAAAAGCTGCAGCAGCCAGATCTCTGGCATAGATTCTGACCCTGTGCCTCAGAAGGAATGGAAAGAAAGGAGGAGAACAATAGTGATAGGGAATTCATTGGTGAGAATAGACAGCAGACTTTGTGGGAGGGATGAAGACTCTCAGATGGTATGTTGCCTCCCAGGTGCCAGATGTCTGATTGAGTCCAAAGAATTCTAGAGAGGGATGGTGACCAGTGACAAGTCATGGTATCCAGTGGTACAAATAACTTAGAGAAAGTGATGAGGGCCTGAAGGGTGAATAGAGGGAGTTTGGAAGGAAGCTAAAAAAAGCAGGACCCCAAGGGTAGTATTCTCTGGAATGCTTCCTGTGCCATGCGCTAGTGAGAACAAGAATAGGAAGTTATGGTAGATGAATGCATAGCTAAGAAGTTGGTGCAGGAGGCAGAGTTCAGATTTATGGATCATTAGGATCTTCTCTGGTAAAGATATGATATGTACAAAAAGATCTGGTGGCATCTGAACTGGAAAGGGTTCAATACACTTGTGGGCAGATTTGATAGTCTACAGCACACATGTCAAACTCTGGCCCGTGGGCCAAATTTGGCCCGCGATATAATTATATTTGGCCCGCAAGATCATATCAAAAATGTATTAGAGGTGGCCCGCTGGCCGCCGTGCCAGTATAGCGCATGCACAGTAACCGCTGTGTCCCATGGTGAGAGAGAGAAAAATCCTGGTCCTTGAAAAGTAGTGGTGGGTGGTTTTATAAACACGCTGTCGTGTCCCCCCGCCCACCCCCCCCACCGCAGCGTGGCCTGGCCGATGTCAGGGGAAGCCAAGGCCGCTTCCCAGCACCCGGAACCCCAGTGGCACAGCGTTTCTTGGAGCTGCAGATGGAGTCGGGACGCCAGAGGGAAGATTGGGGCTCCCCGCCGGGCGATGGGGGCACCGGCCGCCAGCCGCCGGCCGCCCTGCGCCTTCCCACCAGACCAGCGGCGGGTGCCCGGAGTACACGTGGAGAGCGAGGCTGGTCGGGTGGAACCCCCCCCCCTCGCCAATCTCGGGAGTGGCGTGGGCTGGATCGGGATTAGCCGCGCTCACCTGCTCCTCCACCACTGACCGGGATCCCAGCGCGGTCCTGAGAGCGGAGACTGCCCTGGAAAGGTCCTGGGACACCGGCACGGAAAGAAGAGCAGGGTCCGTAGAACATTACAGATCAGAAACAGGCCCTTCGGCCCTTTGACTCTACCTCTTGAAAACCCAACACTGGAGAAACTCAGCGGGTTAAACCGTATCCTTTATCCAGCAGAGAGGTACCTGACAATGTTTGGCCCTTGATCCCCCTCATCAATGTATGAGCGAAAGTATGTGGTTCTCGTAAACTCAGCAGGTCAAAGGGGGTCCGGGAGAAACTCAGCAGGTCAAGGAGGGATCCGAGAGAAACTCAGCAGGTCAAGGGGGAGGGATCCGGGAGAAACTCAGAAGGTCAAGGGGAGGGGGTCCAGGAGAAACTCAGCAGGTCAAGGGGGGTCCGGGAGAAACTCAGCAGGTCAAGGGAGGTCCGGGAGAAACTCAGCAGGTCAAAGGGGGAGCCGGAAAAAACTCAGCAGGTCAAAGGGGGGTCCGAGAGAAACTCAGCAGGTCAATGGGGAGGGGTCCAGGAGAAACTCAGAAGGTCAAGGGGAGGGGGTCTGGGAGAAACTCAGCAGGTCAAGGGGGATCCGGGAGAAACTCAGCAGGTCAAGGGGGATCCGGCAGAAACTCAGCAGGTCAAGGGGGGTCCGGCAGAAACTCAGGGGGGGCCTGACCTCACCAGGACCGTTGCCCACTCCCCCTCCCTGCCGCAGGCCGTCCCGCGACTCACGGTGACAGGGCCGTTGATCCGCCGAGATGCCACTCTGCAGCGAGAGCCGATGCCCCCGCACTGTCATTGTCCAACCCGATCGCCCGCAAACCCCGCCCTCCCGCACACAGGCCTGAGTAAGTATTATGAACTTTAATCTCAGGATAAAACGATCTTCCAATAGTTTCATGTCACACTGATAAATATATTCCTGGTTAAAAATGGTCCTGCACCTGGATACAAGCTCATTAGGCATAAAACTTGAAAAGTGTGTAAATCAAAGGATATCTGTACCAATGGAAAAAGGGCATGGCAAATAACCCTGCTAGAGTTCATGCCCACAATCAGTCACCCATTTGATTGTTTCAGGAATCATGTTATTCTCCCACATTCTCAATAGCCCTCAGATTTTACTATTCAACAGCACACTAGCAACATTTGACAAATCCTCTATAGAGAAATATTATTTATTGAATATTTTATTTCTCATTTGTTAATGCTTCTGGAAAGTTTATCCAAAACTATTATTAAACATTTATTTTAATAAGAAAAAGTTTAACATTACATATGTTGAAAGAAGAGAAAACAAGCAGATGTTGTTGAAAATTTTCAATAAATATTTAGTTCGGCCCTCGACTTAGTCCAAGTTTTTAATTTTGGCCCTCCGTGAATTTGAGTTTGACACCCCTGGTCTACAGGATTCGAGAAGGTGTTGAAGGTAAGAAGAGCTCCCAAAGGGCCTTTGGCGCTGAAAGTTTCCTGATCATATTGGAGATTTGGATCTAGAGCTTAGGTTGCCAACAGATTGAACAGGAGGCTGCAGGAGCACTGGAGGCAAATCCACAGACACTCAGTGGCTTTGAAGATACTCTCTTTTGCTTCCTTTTCTCTTATTGTTTGGTGTGCCAGGCAATCCTAGTCGCACAACTGTGTGTCTTTACAACGGGTGAAAGTTGATGAATTTTGTGTATTACATGGCAATAAAGGAATCCTGCATCTTGATAGAGCTATCGGGGAGAGTTTAAACTAGGTGAACCAGAGCATTAGGTCAGAGGATGGAGAAGTTGACAAAATGGCAGATACTTTGTATAGTGAGACTGTGAAGGACAGGCATTGGATGGAACATAAATGTTGGATGGGTTGAAATGTGTGTACTTTAATACAAGGAGCAATAGAGCAGATGAACTCAGAACGTGGGTCAATTCGTGGAAATGTAACGTTATGCCTATTACAGAGGCTTCGATGTCTCAGGGGCAGGAATGAATGCTGAACATGCCGGGCTTTAGATATTTTTTAAAAAACAGAAGGAGGTAAAAGAGGTGGGGGAGTAGCACTGCTGATCAGGGATACTATCACTGCTACAGAAAAGGAGACGTAGTGGAGGGATTGTCTACTGAGTCAGTGTAGGTGGAAATCAGAAACAGGAAGGGGGCAATAATTGTACTGGATGTATGTATACTATGGGGCCCCAATAGTAATAGAATATTGAAGAGTAGATGTAGTTTTAATGATGGGTGATTTTAACTTTCTTAACATTGATTGTCACCATCTTAGAGTGGAGACTTTGGATGTAGTGGACAGAAACACTTGATCATGTTGACAGTAAGAAATAGGTTTTGAAAAGCATAACCATTGATAAAAGTCACCAAGACCTGATGAGGTTTAACCATGGCTACTGTGGGAAGTGAGGGAGGAAATTGTTGAGCCAGTGATTGGGGTCTGCAGTGAGGAATTCGAGCATCCAGTTTTAAAGTGAGGGACAGAGCCCCAGATCCTGGAATTTAATTATCAATGTCGTTGCTTGATAGGGCAAAACATAAAGCTGCATAAAATGAACAAAAACCTGATGCAAGTGTTCTTGTGGTCCAAGTGCTCCAGTACTGGGTGCAGAACCAACAAGAAGGAACCCTGTTCAGGTGGTTGGTAAAATGAAATGAGTTCAGGTCCTTCCTGAAACTGGAGTTGTGCCATAACCAACATCTCAAAGAATTTTATCACATTGAACAGAATTACCATTGGCTGGTAGCTTCTTGCAATCAGTTGCAGACCCTCAGCTGGCTTCTTCTACTCTACTCTTGCACCATGTCCAAGGCCTTCTTCATACCTAATGTTCACAATTAAATGACTCCATCTGCAGCCTAACCATTTTTTTTGAAGGTTAGTCTAATTGTTTACTTGGTGATGTTCTATGGTCCCACATAATTTTTTTCCTAAAAATATACTTCTAAAAACCTTCATACAATCATGCACATACACTCCCACTTGATGTCTTTTAAAATTATGCATTTTCCTTCTCCCTATTAATCCCTCAGAGTGGATCACTTAACATTTAGATCTAAAATTTCACTGTGTCGCGTTTGCTCACTTCACTTCCAGGGACAGCTTCTCACCTTGCTACAAATTATTAACTTGACATTTTGTGTGAACCAAAATGAAGGCAAGACCAATGACATTTTCCATTTGTTCCACAACATTTTTGTTTAAAGTACAGGGAGTTAAAGAATAAAAAATAATCTTAGTTAGAATAGCTGTGTAAAAAGAAATGTCACATCTCAGTATTTTAAAATTTTACCGCTTTTGCTCAAAATATACAAAGTGATGTTTAAAGTACTAAAGAACTAATATTTTCCCATGTTTACTGAGATCATTTCTGCACAAACTACAAAAATATAATCTCTAGAGTAGTTATAATTTATAATTACTAGAAGATGCAATAAAAATGGGACATACAAGATTCAATTTATTATTATAGTAATAAAACAGCGTCGCTTTACATGAAATTTCCCTTTAGCCTGCTGCAAGGCAGACAGATTTGCCACTGGCAGGCACTGCCTAAGCACCTTTTACAGTCAGAGAGGGAGAAGCAAGTCAGACAAGTTAGACGGCATCAGAAGAGAGAGACACTTCAGGCAGATGACATGTCATTAAAACCAGTAAAAGTTAGAAATAAACATATTTGAAGTGATAGAGATGGTGGAGGAGGAGAGGAGAGCTGTTGATTGGTGCAAATTGAGATGGTGCTGACTGCAGGGAGGTGGTGAATGCAGCTGATCTGTCTGGTGGAGAAGTAAATTGAGGGAGATGAATTAGGAGATTTTTTTTAAAAATCATTGTAACCAGTGAATGATACAAATAACTGCAGTTCCTGAAAATTGGAAATATTCAGCAAATTCAGCAGTTGAGTGGAGTGAGCAAAAATTGAGTTTGTGCTACATGTTGATGGACTTTCATTGGAATAAGACAGTAAGCTGTAATGTACTCAGTCAAGACTAGAGATGTTTTAACTTGTGCTTGCATTTGTGTTTCAATGGAAGAGCGCAAAAAGCCATAGTTCGCTGAAAAATAGAAGTGACAGGGTCAGGGTCAACTGGGAAAATGAGCAAGGATACAACAAAGTCATTATCCAATTTGTGTTTGGTTTCCCTCAAGAGGACGAGATCACATTGTGAGCAGCAAATGCAGTGCACTAAAATGGAAGCAGCATAGTACATCCCTGCTCCATTTGAAGGGAGTGTCTGGTTTTTGGATGATATGAAGGGAAGAGCTAAAAGGCCAGGTGATATATTCCTATGGTTGGTTGGGAAGGTACCATGAGAAGTGGAGTTGCCATTGGTGGAGAAGGGAAGAGTGAAGCAGGGAGCTCCAGAGGAACTCTGTAATGCAGAAGGGGCAGGGGAGCAGAGCTGCCTGGTGATGCCATAACATTGAATGTAGTGGAAATTGTTAACTATGGAGGCTGGTGAGGTAGACGGTTAAAAAAAAACCAACTGTTGCCTTTCAATGCCCTATTAACTCTGGAAAACACAATTAAGAAAGAAGGAAGGATCAGAAGGTGTTATCATCAGAACATACATATCAGAATCAGAGAAACCAGAAGGATGTGATGTCGTTCACATAACAAGCACATGAGGGGAAATGTCAAGACTGCAGTGGGCATTTGTTACTAACCCAAGGTGGAAACAGAGCAGTTTGAAGATTGTAGCACGAATAAAAGCTCTCATGACTGGAGTGAAAACACACACTTTTATTAGCTTATAATTGAGGTCAGGGTCTTACAATGGTCTTCGGAAGGGATCAGGGAGGGAAACCAGGGTTATATATGAATAGATGGGGTGGAGCCAGCCATCAGTATAATACCCCACCACTTCACTGCATTCACTCCTTACTGCAGAATTTAGGGTCTGTGGATGAAGTCAGAGAACATAGATTCAGAAGAAAAAAAAATCAAAAAATATACAGTTATTTACAAATTTAAGCAGTCCTGGGGTCTGGAGATCCTCAGGACTGGAGGGCTTGGGCTCCTTGTCCCCTTGTGAGAGAGGAACAGCAGGCTGGGTTTCTGGCTCTGAGGTGGAGGGGGATGCAATTTCCTCCTAAGCCAGATCTCTCAAAGCACTGGCTGGGGGTGATGAAAATAAGCTCTGGGGCTCGCAGGGCACTTGAGGCAACGGACTCTCTGTTCTGGCAGATGCCAGGTGCCTGATGGAGTCGGTATCCTCCCTGCCATCTCGGTACTATGCATAGGCTTATGTGGGATTGGCATGAAGTAATTTCACCCTTTCCACCAGGATGTCGGTCTTGCTTCTCCTCACATGCTTCCTGAGAAGGACCGGATCAGGAGTGGTGAGCCAGGTTGGGAGCGTAGTTCCCAATGCCGACCTTCTCTCAAAATTGAATAGGAGCTTGTGAGGAGTAGTGTTGGTTGCTTTACATAGTAGCAACCAGATGGAATGGAGTGCCATAGGTAGGACTTCCTGCCAGCCTGAGTCTGGAAGGCCTCTTGACCTCAAGACCTGCTTGACAGCCTTCCAGACTGTGGCTTTTTCATTTCATCTTGTTTCCCCCCCCCCCCCACCAGGGGTTGTAGCTAGTAGTCCTGCTGGATGCGATGCCCCTTGCCAGCAGGTTCTGACATAGCTCTTTGCTCATGAAAGAAGAAGGTGTTCCCGCTCGTGGAGGGGAGAGGTCCCTTAAAATTGACCCTGAGTCATTCAAAGGGCCTTGATGACTTGATCAGTAGGCGGTAGAAGTGAGGATTGCACCCCGCACAGACCTGGTCATTCCCCTGATATCCTCTATGTAGTAGGGCAGATTGCGCGCCTTGACAAAATGAGCCACGCAGTTAACCCCTGGATGGCAGAACTCATTATGTAGGGACCGCAGTTAACCGGTGTGTGCAGAGGTACAGCTTCCTCTGGATAAGGCATCTGGAGGGCCGTTAAGGGCTCCTGGCCAGTAGGCGGTCATAACTGTACGTGGAGAGCTCGATCCTCCACCTAGCAATTTTGTCATTCTTAATTTTGCCCTTGACGTTATTGAACATAAATGCAACAGAGTGCTGGTCAGTGAAGAATGTAAATTCCTACTAGCAAGGTACTGCCTCCAGTGTCTCACGGCTTCTACAACAGCCTGAGCCTCCTTTTCCACAGAGGGGATTTGGAGCTCGTGGTCTTACAATGTCAGAGAAAAAAATGCCACTGGCCTGCCTGCCTGGTTGAGGGTAGTGGCCAGGGCTACGTCCAAAGCGGTGCTTTCCACTTGTAAAGGTACATTCTCATACAGAAGTTTTTGGAATAAGTTACAGGAGTTCCTTTTCCACAAAATCCAGACTTATTTTCATTGGGAAATATTGACAGACCAAAACTATTAATTAACCAATTGGAATTTGTTAAAGTAGCAGTGGCGAGGAAATGTATTGCAGTTTCTTGGAAATCAGATATATCTTTAGGTATGCCAAGATGGCATGCAGAAATACAAAGTTGTATTCCTTTGGAAAAAAATTACATATAGCTTGAGACATAAATATGCTATGTTTTATTTTTGAAAATTTGGCACCCATATTTGTAATAATGTCCCTTCTATGCCTCGATACATGCAAGATTCTCCTCTGAATTGTTCTGAAGAACTTTTCTATACGTGTGTTAGACATCTCTCTGTGCAATCGTGAAAATATTCAAAGAAATGAATGTACAGTTAATGTACCACACCCTGTGTTTAGAATACCTGCAACAAAAGCACCAATGGCCACCATGTGTAATTAAGACTTAATACTCAGCCAGGTTATTCAAATCCATCCATGGCTTCACTTCTTTTTTGCTCTATCATTTTGCCATGAAATCTTCCAAATCTACAGATCATGAAGCAGATATTAATTACACTACTATCACTTCATCCTTGTGATGTCTTCAATCCCTTTAGCTCGTTGACTCCTCTCCTCCTCTCTCTCTCTCTCTCTCTCTCTTCCCCACCCCCCCCCCTTCCGTTGGCTGTGACTCAGCTGTTTGGAACCTTGCCACTGTTAAAAGCCACTTAAGAGGTCTAAGCACAACATCAAGACTGGCATTTAGAAGAAACAGTCAGAAACACTGGTGAGGCATTAAAACAGAAGCTCCATCCGCCTTGTCAAGTGGGTAAAATTTTTACAGCATTATTTGAAAAGTCACAAGGATGACTTTTCCTGGTGCTATGGACAGCGTAACCTGAGAAGCAAAGCAGTTTCCCTGCTTTCAACAATGAAGCAGTAACATTGCTTCAAAACATTACTGGCTATATAAAAAACTTTGATACTTCTTGTTCACAGAGGATGATATATTACACACCTCTTTAGTTCAGGAGAAACATAATATCTAAACTTTGTCAGCTACCTTTCTTGATAATTTACATGGTTCATTCTTAATACAAATCCTCTTGTTTCAATGCTTTAGAATCAATAACACAACAACTAATCACAAAACCCTTTTATTACATTTTTCTCCAATGTCCAATATCTCACTGGGACAAATTAATATCACATAATCAACAATGTTAAAATCAAAATTGGTAAGTGTTGGGACCCTTGCGGAGAGAGGAGGATCATGGACAGTGACGAGAGAATGCTGGGACCAGGCTTTGTGCAAGTAAGTTTAAAAAGTGAATTTTATACAAATCTGAATTTCCTGATAATTCTATTTTAATGGATAATTTTTTGAAAAGGTAGAGTATTCCTAAGAAAATCAAAACTTGTTGGAAGCTCCAATTTCAGAGTCGGTAGTTTCCTAAGCTATATCTTCTCTTCAATCTGCAAGGCTCCAGGTCCAGATGGCTTTATGGTGGGATTTTTTAAATCATTTACTAATTAACTTGCTCCTCAACTCTGTAAAGTATTTGAAAATTCAGTCTTCTCTGGGACCTTACCGACAACTTTTTATGATGTGTCAATTTCATTGATTACCAAAAACGATCTGACTGAATTTACTTCCTAGAGGCCAATTTCTTTGTTGAATGTCAATTTTAAGGTTCTTTCTAAGATTCTAGCTGGCAGATTGGAAAATATTCTTCCCTCTGTTATATCTAAAGATCAGACTGAATTCCCCTTCAGACAATTCCAGAATTTGTAATTTCTCTAGACGCTGAAAAGACTTTTGACAGAGTGAAGTGAAACTAGTTATTTGAAACATTAAGGAGATTTAATTTTGGTATGGGCTTTAAATTGATCTATAGTACCCCCTTAGCTATAGTAGTTTCTATTAATAAGACATACAGAAAAGATAAGGATACATGGAATTGGGGGTGTTTTTCTGGTTGACAATCGGTGATGAGCAGGATGCCACCAATTGCCAACCAGAAAAACAGCCCTACACCCCAACTCTTGGCTGGGCCTACAACTATTCAGAGTGTACATAAACAATCTGGAAGAGGAGACAGTGTAGTGTTTGCTGATAACACTAAAGTGAGTGGAAAAGCAAATTACGCAGAGGATACTGAGAGTCTGCAGAGATAGAGATAAGCTAAGTGAGTGGGCAAGGATCTGGCAGATGGAGTACAACGTTGGCACATGTGAGGTTATCCAAGTTGGAAGGAAATGAAAGATCAGAATATTATTTAAATGGAAAGCGATTGCAGCATACTGAGGTGCAGGACTTGGGAGTGCTTGTGCATGAATCACAGGTTAGTTTGGGGGTGTTGGAGGCTGTCAAGAGGCAATGAATTTAAGAGCAGTCAGGTTTTCCTGCAACTGTACAAGGTACTGGTGAGACCACATCTGAAGTACTACATTCAGTTCTGGTCTCCTTACTTGAGGAAGGATGCACTGGATTTTGAGGCGATTCACCAGCTTGATTCCAGGAAAGAAGGGCTGAGCCTGTGAGGAGAGATGGAGTGATCTGGGGCTGCACTCGCTGGAATTTAGAATGAGAGATTTTCTAGAAACATACAAAATAATGAAAGGCATTGATAACAGAGAGGTAGGTAAATCGCTTACATTGTTAGGGGACATAAGCTCAAGATTCAGGGTAGTAGATTTAGGATGGAGATGAGGAGCAACTGCTTTCACCAGAGGTTGGTGAATCTGCAGAATTCGCTCCCCATTGAGGCAGTAGAGACCATCTCAGTAATTACATTTAAGACAAGGTTATTAGATAGATTTTTACATAGCAAGGGAATTAAGAGATATGGGGAAAAGGCAGGTAGGTTGAGATGAGCCTATTATCAGATCAGCCATCCTGTCATTGAATGGCTTGATGTGCCAGATGGCCTACTCCTATTCATTCTTTTTTGATCTTATGCAATATTGATAATGTGTGGCAAGGTTTGTGTGGGTTTGGTCATATAAATGGGTGCATTTGGTTGTTTTTAAACAACAAAATTTCAGTTTTATTTTATCTACTGAATATGTCACAAATAAGGCTAAAGGCCAAAAGATGAATAAATAACAAAAGGGTCACCATTGTGTATTGAATAAAGTAGCTCAGCAAATCAGTTACTCTGAGACATACAGAAGTCTTCAGATGTTGGAATCTGCACACACTCAATCTGCTGAAGGAACTCAAGGACACAACAAAAGGGGAGAAAGGGGAAAGAGGAGAGAATTCAATAAATTGGAAAAGCCATACCACTGGATTGTGTGCTGCCCATGCATAATATAATGTATTTTCCCCTAGTTTACATCAGGTCTCACTCTGCCAGTGGACAAGACCCAAGACAGGCAGGATATTATGGGAGTGGGAAGGGGAGTTGAAATTGCAGCAACCGCTAGCTCAGGGTGGCGTTGCTACCAATTCATGCAAAGCACGGAACAAATGCAGTGTAGTGAAATTGTTGAAGTAAACCGTTGTTTCGTGTGCAAGAATTATTTAGGTCTCCCGAGGACAGGACAGTTAAGTGTTATGTCTTCTGCATTTCACGGTTGACACAGCAGTTATTTGGTGTATTCCTACATGACAATAAAGGAATCTTGAATGTACAGCACCATCTCACTGAACAGACAGTCACATCCAACCTTTCTCCACTTCTAATGGCCATTAAAAAAATTAACACAAGGTCACAAACCAATATTAATGAAATTAACTTTGCAGGGTCATTGACTACTACATGAAATTCTGTGCACAACAGATTACTTCCTGGCTGACAGAATGTCTAATTACAACTCCAGTGAGTGCTTCTACTTGATAGTAAAAATTCAATGCTGGAGAAACTGAGAAGGTCAAACAGTGTCCTTTATATAGCAAAGGTAAAAATACATAGGAAAAATGTCAGTAGGTGGTACGCCCACCAACATTTTTCTGTACATTGATGAAGGGCTCAAGCCTGAAACGTCAGTTATGTATTTTTACCTTTGCTATATAAAGGACACTGACCTGCTCAGTTTCTCCAGCGTTGTGTTTTTACTTCAACCACAGAATCTACAGATTTTCATGGTTAACTTTTGCTTCTACTTGCTACTTCTACTGACTTCCTACCCAGTCAAAGTCCCCCCCCCACTGCCCCACCACCAACACGAGCTTTCAGCACAATTGAAAGCAAGCTTGTCATGGCTCAGGTAGGATATTATAAGATGACTGTATTTGATGAGCTTTCAGAGCTCAGGTTGCAGATTGCAACACTTGGTGGCTTGTAGGTCAGTCTCTTACAGTTGGCTTTCTGAAACCAGGTTAAACATGTATTGAGAGGGAAACAAGGATACAATTTGTTTTCACATGGAGAAGGATGCATGGATTTTTTTAAACTGCTGTATGACTGGTTCTCAGCTGCAGAGGTACATTTCCTCCAATAGTCTGCAAGTCAGCAGACAGTGAGGTACTTCTCAGGCCATTCTTGCAATAGTCTGCAGGTTACGAGATAGCAAGGTACATATGAGGTAATTAAAGCCCCTTTTATTTGATCTTCTGATTGACAACATGACTGTGAACCCCAATGCCAGAGGAGCTCCAGAATCAACTTTGAGATGGCACAGTTGCTTGGAAAGATCATCCACTAAGAGAAGTAGATGGCACATTGTTGAGATGAAGAGTCACAGAGTGATACAGCATGGAAACCAGCCCATCAGCCAATTTGCCGAGACCCACTAATCTGCCTTCCTCAGCTTTTCCCATTTGCATGCATTTGGCCCAAATTCCTCTTTTCTCTTTCTGATCCAAATTCCTGTCCAAATGTCTCCAAAACATTGTAATTTTATCCTCCTCTACCACTTCTGCTGGCAGCTTGTTCCATTAGCCCACAATGTATTGTGTGAAAAAGCTGCTCCTCGGGCCCCTTTGAAATTGTACTCCTCATCTTTTTCCCTGATAAAAAGACTGACCATTTCTCTATGCCCCTCAAATATTTTATATATCAAGTGTCCTGCACTCCAGAGAGTTAAAAAGCCCAAGCCTATCCAGTCCCTCCTTTTAAAACATCTACCAAACCCATAAATATCCTTGAGCATTGTTTTCTATGCCCTTTCCAGTTCAATGACATCCTTCTTAGAGGCAGGTACTTAAATTGCACATTATACACACCAACATTTCGTACATTTAGAACATGATATCCCATCTTTTGTGCTCAATGCCCTCACCGACGAAGGCAAGCAAGGTATTCGCTATCATCATCACCTTGTCGAGCTGTGTCGCCATTTTCAGGGAATAATGGGCCTGTAATGCTGTTCCACAACATTCTCCAGCGTCCTGCCATTTACTGTGAAAGTCCTGTCCTACTTTAACTGTCTAAAATGCAACATTTATGCACTCATCCATGTGAAACTCCATATGACATTCCTTGGCCCACTTGATCCAGATAATGTTGAAATGTCAGACAACCTTTATCGCCGTCCATGGTCTCATTCACTAACTTACTAACCATGCCAATTACATCCAAATTGCATTGATGATGAACAACAATGGAATAAGCACCAATCCCTGCAGTATAATGCTGGTCATAGACATCCAATCAATAAAACAACCTTCTGCTACCTCCCTCTGACTCTAAACACCAAGTTAAATTTGTATCCACTTGCTGGCCTTGCCCTGAAACCCATGTGATCTAATCTTCTGAACCAGGTTACCACACAGGGCCTTGTCAAAGGCCTAGCTGAAGCCTATCTAGACAATGACTTCCACTCTAATTTCCTCAATTCTCCACAATTCATGAGAAACTATTTCCAACGCATAAAAGCCCAAGCCCAATCTGGAATCAGTCCTTGCCTTTTCAAATGCAAGTGGATGCATTTATCTTTTGTTAACCATGGTCCCCAATCCTGCCCATCCAACATGAAGATGCTGGCCCTGAACTCATCCAATCTGTGTTTAAAAGCCTCCTACTTGCCAAATGTCCCTTTACCTGCAAATAGCCACTTCCTGCCCACCTTAGAAAGTCCAAGTCTTCCTGCTCAGAGAGAATACAACTGCACATTGATTGATAGTTTTGCATTTAGTGCACCAAATGTAAACTAAAATCAAAAATGGCACTTGAAATTGCAAAGGAATCTTTCTGATAGTTTATTGGTACATTTTCACTTAGATTCAAATGAATCATTTAATTCTGAAAAATACTTCCAATAGTTCCAAACTATTCAAAGTTCAGATTTATCATCAGACATTACCTAAAACCCTGAGATTCTTTATTTGCAGGCCAGGCAGAATTTCTACTCATCAGTAGTGCAAAACATATACAAAAGAGAGAAATGTAAACAAAGAAGGGACTGCAAACAGTCTGACTGTACAATATAGAAAATATTCAATATTGAATAATGTGTGAAGTAAGAGTCCTTACAAATGAGTCTCTGATTGAGGTTGATTTTTTAGGAGTTTAATGGTAGAGAGGTAGCAACTGTTCCTGAACTAGTATGAGTCTTGTTGCACATATGCCTCTTTCTTGATGTCAGCAGCAAGAACAAAGCATGTGCTGGGTGGTGTGGGATCCTTGATGATTACTGCTGCTCTCCAATAGAAGTGCTCCATGTAGATTTTCTTGATGGTGGGTAGAGTTTTGCCTGTGATGTTCTGGGCAGTGTCCACTACATTTTGAAGGGCTTTCCACTCAATGGTATTGATGCCCTCATACCGAGCCATAATGCAGATAAGTTCCTTTGAAATGGTAACTCCCAGGAGTTTAAATTTGTTCACCCTCTCCACCTCTGATTCTCCCATTGATCACTGGATCATACACCTCTAGTATTCCCCTCCTGAAGTCCACAATCTGCTCCTTGGTTTTGGTTGACAGTAGTCCTTTTTACACTTGGGTCCCACTAAAATCGGCCATTCAGTGTCCCAGGATAGAAATGGTGTCTTTGCTATTCACACTTGACCACTCTTAACTGGGACACTGTATGCATTCACACTTGCAAGGAGCCATCCCCAGGATTTGAACTGTTTTACTGGTAACATCATGACGCATTGAGCGATGGTGGTCCTGCCCTAAATCCTGATCAATGTATTATGATCTTATATTTGAACAAATTAGTTATAACATAATTAAGCTTTATGTATAGCACAGTATGAGCCCTTTGGCTCCTGTTGATGTGCCGACCTAAATAAACCTTTATAAGGGACCGTGGAAAAGTGCTAAAAATAAATAGCAATAGGGGACAATTTTTAAACAGTGTGGGAAAGTTGGTAGCACTATAGCAAACAATTTACAAATACTGTGGGGGAAAAAAGCGATGGCAGACCTACCCTCCCAGAATGCCATGCCACAGAGAAAGGGTTGTATACACAGCTACAAGCACTGAGCACTCATGGAAATGTTTCTCTGCGGCATGGCATTCTGGGAAGTCAAGTCCACCATCGCTTTTTTCCACGGTCTTTATAAATTGTGCGCTATAGCACTATCAACTTCCCCATGCTGTTTTAAAAATTGTCCGCTATTGCTATTTATATCCTCTCTCTCCTGCTGCGACTTTCCCACGGCAAAGTTTATACTTTCTGTGGTGGTACACCACTGGCCTACTGCAGGGGGCAACCTCTGTACCAGCAGGAGAGTAAGGGGGACAGGACTACACCTGGCCGGCTGTCAATCAGTCGACCTGAATGGATCAAGCCCCACCCGGTCGGGTGTCAATCACCCTCCAAGATATAAGCCTGCGCCAGCCTCCGAAGTCTCTCTGAGTTACTGCAGCTACAGCCAGCCTGGCTCTGTGGAAGTCTTTGTGGATTAAAGCCTGTTGAACAGTCTTTACCTTGTGTGTGTCTGATTCTGTCTAACAGAGCACACCTTCATTTTAATCTTTTCTACCTTAACATTCCTGCATTCATGCAAAAACTTGGGTCATTTCAATTCCAGAATGCAATTGTCCATTCTACACTTGCCTAATTGCAATGCCGGCATCTATCCCCGACAAGAGATGATGTCATCTTACACCGACGTTGAGAAGATTTTCCTTGCAAGTGTGAAATGGGCTATTGAGTGTGAGGTTGTTGTTAATACACCAATCTCCCTCCTGTATGCTGGCTCATTGTGCTCTTTTATACAACTACCATGGTATCACCAGTAAATCTTGTAAATGCTGCTGTGGCGTACAGAGTAAAGTGAGTATAGCAGGGGGCTAAGAACACAGCCCTGTGGTGCTCTGGTACTGATGGAGACTGTGGAGGTGATGATCTTATCAATCCCCACTGATCGTGGTCTAGACGTGAGGAAATCCAGGATCGAATTGCAGTGGGGTGTGGAGGCCTAGTTCTTGGAGTTTGCTGATCAGTTTTTAAGGGATAATGGTGTCTAATGCCAAACTGCAGTTGATAAAGAGCATCCTGATGTATGTATTTTTGCTCTCCACATGTTCCAGAGCTTTGTGTAGAGGCAGTGAGATGGTATCTGCAATAGATCTATTGCCATGGTTAGCAAATTGGAATGGAACCATGTTGCTGCTCAGACAGGAGCTGATATGCTTCAACACCACCCTCTCTAAACACTTTATCACCGTGGATGTGAGAGCCACTGGTCAATAGTCATTTAAGCACATTACCAAACTCTGCTGAGACAATTAGCGCCTGTTTGAAACAGATAGAGTACCACACCCTGCTGGAATGAGATGTTAAAGATATCCATGAAGACACTGGCAAGTTGGTCAGCACAGGTTTTCAGTACTTAGCCAGGTACTCCGTCTGGACCATATGCTTTCCTTGGATTCACTTTCTTGAAGGAAGCCCCCATGACATCTTCAGATACTGACAGTGGAGGATTATCAGGAGACCTGGGGGTGCACAATGGGTCTCCCTTAACTGGTGGTCAAATTAGACATGGAAGGCATTGAGTTTATCTGGGAATGAAGCTTTGCACTCCCATGGCACTAGATTTGGTTCTGTAGCAGGTTATATCATTTAGGCCCTTCTACAGCTATTTTGTATCCTTCGTTGTTTCCATTTTCATCTGGAATCTCCACTTTACCCGGGAGATAACTTTTCATAGGTCGTACATGCTTCTTGTGTAGTATTATGGATCTCCGGACTTAAATATCTGTGATCTGGCTCTCAGCAGGTTCCGGATTTCATTGTTCACCCAGAGCTTCTCACTGGGAAAAACCCTGAATGATTTGGTGGGGACAGCTATTTTCATAAAGTCCGTAATGGCCCTGGTGTAATCATTTTGACTTCAGCTGAGTTCCTGAACACCTGCCAATTCACCGACTTGAGGGAGTCCTTTAATCATTCTTCAATATTCCACAACCATCTTTTGGATGTCCTGATCTCTTTAGTCTTTCTATTTATGCTCTGACTGTATGAGGGCAGAAGGAGCACAGCCTAGTGATCCGATTTGCCAAAATGCCTTCCTTATCTTAGTGTAGCACTGATCAAGTGTGTTGACACCTCTGGTACTGCAGGTTACGTGCTGGTGGTAATTGGGCAGCAGTTCCTTGAGAGAGGCTTGTTCAAAGTCACCAACAATGATTTGTAGTGCAAGTTTGAAGACGAAATTTCTTCAAGACCTTTCTCCCACTCACTTTTTTAGGTCTTAATGTTAATTGGACAGTGTTACAACAAAAGAATTACAGTCTTCCCTCTATTTTTTTGAATACAATGTCATGACAATTACATAGAAAGTACCTAGCAGAATAAATTAGGTTATTGTCAGTAAACAAAACTCATTTGAAGAGAATCCTCTTACAAAATGTGCATTGCTTTTGGCTGAACTATACTTACAATGAAGGATCTTGGACCAGGTCTTTGAGGTTTATCCCACTTCTATCTTCTGCAAGGTTTCTGAAGCAGCTATCACTCACTGTAAAAGATGAACAGAAAACCGCATGATATTTCAAAATACTGCCAACACATCTCCCTCCCCCTTCATCTTTGCTGTGAACTTTTCCTTTCTGCTCTTCTAAACACAGTGTCAACTGCAAGGAAAATAAATTTCACCACCAGTTGAGTTCCAGTGCATCACTGAAATTACCAGTCTTTCAAGGGCTACTCAGAGCTCTCTGCTGCTTGCCCTGAGTTCTCCATGCCAGCCCTGTTCTGACCCACCTGTCGCTCTCTTCATTGTTATAATTATTCCCAAAGTGGAGAGCCCCTCTTCTACCATCTGGACATGGTGCAGTCTTAAGGATTCAATTTTATAATTAAGGATCAATCACTTTTATTGGTCATTTATGCTGAAAGTCACCTATCTGAATTATTGGTTCAATATTTCCTCTCTCCATAAGCATAGACTGGCCTGCTGAACATTTCAGGCAGCCCTGCATTTCGCATCTTATCACATTCATTGGTCTAAATTCTCGGAATATAAAAGAAATCAATTAGAGCCTTTCTGTATTTAACTCTTTACAAATTAATCCTTCAACCAGAGGACCTCTGCATAACATCCTGGTCTCACTAATTTCCTTTGCTCTATCTATCCCTTTGCCACTGACAACCATAGTACACAGCATAAGAAAGGCCTTGTCCATGCTAACCCAAGTTAGTCCCATTGGGTCCATATCCTTTTAAACTTTTCCTTTCCACAGATCTGTCCAAAAGTCTTTTGAATATCATAATTTTACCCTCTTCTATAATTTCCTCTAGCAGTTCATTCCAGATAGCGAGTGAAAAAGTTTCCTCTCAGGTCTCTCTTAAATCTCTACCCTCTCACCTTAAACCTATACCCTCTTGTTCTTGAATCATTTGCGCTGGAAGAGAGACCCTCTTTGCACCTTAAAACTAGTGTTGATTTCTTTCGCACTTCTGATAAAGCAATTTCAACTGCAAATTTTTAACTGTTTGTCTTTCCACAGATATTGACTTGCTGAATGATTCCAGTCTTTTTCTAAACTAATTTTAAATTCAAGCTTCTGTGATCATTTCTGAATTTCAACATTCAACGTTCAGCTTTAACTGCAACCAAATAATAAAACAGATCAAATGAAAGGTTCAGTTTGTTTTTACCATCATTCAGATATTTCTGCTGAAAAATCCCTGAAGGTTGTATGTCAGGATGCTGACCCAATTGGGAAGGCTTATGAAATACTTGTCTTTCTTGACAAAGACACACAACCAAAGAGCAGGGAAGTCATACTCAAACTTATGAAATATTAGTTTGGTTACTTCTAGAGTACTAGGTGCATTTCTGGTCACAATGCTACATGACATCACAACAGAAATTGACCATCTATAGTCAACAGGATGATGGGCCAAATGCCTTGCAACTTACGCTTTATCATACAATTTATCTAACAATGCAATCTTCCTACCTCACTGTCCTCTCAGAGCTCAGACATCCTCTGCATCCTAGGTTTGCAAGAATTAGAGTTGATTTCAATGAAACATGCAAAATTCCTGCAGGCCTTCACAGATAGATAGATAGATGATGCTTTCCTTGCCTGGGGTTTTGAAAATTGGAATCACAGCTCTAAAATAAAGGTACAAGAGCATCAAAATCAGACTCCCAGACTGGAAAACAGCTTCTCCCGCAGGCTGTGAGATTGATGAATGGTATCCTGTATACTTGGGTCTCTAATAATGAAATGAGTAAATTATTCTAAAATAGTTATACAGTAAATATGTATTTAATATATGTTTGTATATATATAGATATATATATATATATATGTGATTATGTGTTGTGTGAAAAATGCATGATGTGTGAGCTTCGTGGTCCAGAGAAACACTGCTTTGTCTGGTTGCATATGTACAGTCAGCTGATAATGAAATTGATAGAAAATAAACTTTTTCACCCAGAGTATAGAAGATGCATTTGTGAGCAGGTCCTGGGAGATATCAAATGTAACTTCACTGCTTCAAAAAAGAAAGGCAGGTTACTGTGGGTCAGTTTGCTTAATGTTTACAGTTGGTAAAATACTTGAAGCTGTCATTAAGGAAGAAATGGCAGGACGTAGATGCAAATTGCTCTTTCTGGTAGATGCAGCTTGGATTCAGGAAGGACAGATAGTGTTTGACAAATTTACTGGACTTAACTGAGGATAATAACGAGTGGAGTGGATAGAGGGGAACAGGTAGATGAGGAACACTAAGATTCCAGAAGGCATTCAACAAGGAGCTTCACATAAGATTTCTGTATACGAATGTACACAGTAAGGGTAATGTATAGACATGGCTAGAGTATTGCTTAACCAATAGAAGGCAAGATTTTGGATAAACAAATGTTTATCTGATAGGCAATTAATATAATGCTGCAGAGATTAGGACTGCAGCCACAACTGTTCACAAATTTGGAAGAGGAAGCCAAGTGCAGTGTATCTAAGTTTGCTGATAACACTAATTCTAGTGGAAGCATAAATTGAGCTGTTTTTATAGGAAGATTTTGACAGGTTAAGTGTGTGTGCCAGAGTCTGGCAGACAGAGTACAACATCTGTGGATGCAAGGTCATCCAAAATATATCTACCAGTCACTGAAGGTGAGCATGCAGGTAAAGCAGGCGGTTAAAAAGGCAAATGGTATGTTGGCCTTCATATCAAGAGGGTTTGAGTATAGGAACTAGGATACCTTACTGTAGCTGTACAAAGCCTTGGTGAGACCACACCTGGAGTATTGTGTGCAGTTTTGGTCACCTTATCTGAGGAAGGATGTTCTTGCAATGGAGGGAGTGCAAAGCCGATTCACCAGGCTGATACCTGGAATGGCAGGAATGACTTATGAGGAAAGATTGCGCAAATTGGGATTGTACTCGCTGGAGTTTAGAAGATTGAGAGGGGATCTCATAGAGACATAAAATTCTGGCAGGACTGGACAGAATGGATGGGGAAGGGATGTTTCCAATGGTGGGGGAATCCAGAACCCGGGGCCATGGTTCGAGGATAATAGGCAAACCATTTAGGACCGAGATGAGGAGGAATTTCTTTACCCAGAGGGTGGTGAATCTGTGGAATTCATTGCCACAGAGGGCAGTAGAGGCAGGTTCATTGAATATATTTAAGAGGGAATTAGATCTATTTCTTCAGTATAAAGGAATTAGGGGTTACGGAGAGAAGGCGGGGACGGGGTACTGAACTTTAAGATCAGCCAAGATCTTATTGAATGCCGGAGCAGGCTCGAAGGGCCGAATGACCTACTCCTGCTCCTATCTTCTATGTTTTTATGATCAGACAATTATTCTTATGGTGAAAAATTGCACATGCTGTAGTGCAGAGATACCTGGGAGTGTTTGTACATGAGTCACAAAGATTGCAGATGCAGAAGGTAATCAAGAAGAAAAATGGACAGTTGGCCTTAATTGCAAGAGAGCAGAATCTAAGAGTAGGGAGGTTCTGCTGTAACTCTTCAAGATACTTGTGAGGCCACACCTGAGAAAGGATATACTGGCTTCGGAAGTGGTACAGAGGAGGTTCACCAGGTTAATTTTATTTTATATTGAGACATACAACAAGGTAACAGGCCCTTTCGGCCCATGAGCCCATGCTGCCCAATTACACCTAATTGACCTAATTGACCGGTGGGAGGAAACCAGAGCACTTGGAGGAACCCATGTAGACATGGGGAGAACATACAAACTCCTTGCAAACAGTGCCAGATTTGACCCCGGTCCCGGTCATTGGCATTGTGCTGACCACTACATCAACCATACTGCCCTAAACGCCACTGATTCTGGAAATGAAGGGGTTAGTTTGTGAGGAGAGATTGACTATACACAATGGAGTTCAAAATTATGAAGGAATAATTAAAATGGAAATAGCAAAATTGTTTCTACTGGCAGGTGAAATAAGAACTAGGGTAACATAGCTTCAAAGTTCAGGGAAGTAGATTTAAGATGAAGAGGAATTGCTTCTCCCAGAGAATAGCGAGTCTATGGACTTCTCTGCCCAAAGAAGTAGTAGAGACTGCTGCACTGAATGTACTTATAAGCCACAGGGAGAATTATGAAGAACAGGGGATCTGCGGAACAGGCATATAAGTGAGTGCATGGCCAGATCAGCCATGATCTGATTAAATAGTGGAGCAGGCCCGAAGGCCTAAATAACCCACTCCTGCTATTATTTCTTAGGTTCTTACAGAAAATCTTTTTAATTCTCTGCATAGAAGAATCAGAGATCTAGTTGCTGGGTATATGCAAGCTACAGATCTGTAGGCTTTTGGATATGGAGTTGCACTGAAAGATTTTGCTGAGGGAACATTTCTTATGGAGAGGTGCAGCAAGTCCATTGGAATGAATGGACACACCTGGTGTTCTTTTCTGTTTCATCACATTATTGGCAATTATTAAAAAGATGGGACTGTAATCAAGTATTCACCTGGCTTTCTTTTTCTGCTTATTTTACCATATATACTATATTGTACATTTGATACTGGATGTTATTCGACTGCAATAAAAACACATGAACCAAATAATATGGTTATCAACCATTTAATTCTCAAGTATGAGAAGGAAATAAAATGTTGTTCCTTTGAAAATCTGTTGCAACACATTTAAAGTAATGGTGTACAAACTGCTTCTGATTATGCATTTAACGGTAAGAGGATCACATCTGAATATTAATGAAGTAAAAATAGAAGGCACAAAAAAAAGTTAAATCTAGGAAGCAATAGAACATAGAAGAGTCCAGCACAATATAGGCCCCTGGCCCACAATGTTCTGCCTACCAACACTGATCTAATTCTTTCCTCCCTTGTAGCCCAAATCCATGTTTTTCTTACATTGACCTTCCTATCTCAGAGGTTTTTAAATATCCCTATTGTATGACCATCCATCATCACCTCCAGTAATACATTCCAGGGACCCATCACTTTCTGAGTTAAAAAAAATTACCTCTGACATCTCCCTTAAACATTGCTCCACTCACCTGAAAGAGATGTCCTCTGGCATTTATTAATGCTGCCCCATAAAAAGGTTCTGGCTGTCCACCCTATCTCAGCCCCTCATAATCTTATACATCTCTATAAGGCTCCAAAGAGAAAAAGCCCTGGCTCTGTCAACCTTGCTTCAGAGGTGAGGAAGTCACGAGATTGAGTAGTGGCCGGCCAGGGAACTCCAGCCCTCTCCGGAAAAGATTTTTAAAAAACACACAAAACACAAAGGCACAAACATAAAAATTAAAACAAAGTGAAAGTAAAGGTGGGAAGAAAATGGCAGCAAAGAAAGAAAAGTCGAAAGCAACGGGAAGAAGAGAAGAAGAAAGAACGTCGGAAGAAGAAGGTGAAGGCCTTACCTGTCCGAGGAGGCCCGCCGCGGAGAGAGAAGCCCGCTCCCTCAGGTCAGTGGAAGTCCTGAGCACGGGACTACAAAAATGGCTCGCGGAGCCAAGTAAAAGTGCGCAACCGCGCATGAAAAAAAAACACTGACGGGAGGGGGGAACAGCTGAGGAGTCGATCTCCACAGCTGAGGATGACAGCTGCAACACAACAACAGGAAGAGAACATAGAAAACAACGAGAACAAGAAAGAAGAGAGTAAAAAGAAAACAAGGAAACAACAGATGACCAACCCAGAGGAAGAAGAAGAAGAACATAGAGAAATGGAAGAAGAAGGGAAAGGCAAGACAATGGATATATATTTTTTAAAGAATATATGGAATCAGTAAAAGAATGGCAATTACAAGAATTTAGTGAAATAAAAAGAATTAAAAGTGCTGAAGAAAAAATGAATAGAATAGAGATGGTCATGTCAGATATAGGAAAAAGAATGGACAAGGCGGAAGAACGAGAAACAGCCGTAGAAATGGAAGTAGAGGACTTAAAAAAGAAATTAGAAGAATCTAATAAAAAAGTTAAAGAGTCACAAGAGCTGTTAGCTCAGAAAATAGATATAATGGAAAGTTATAATAGAAGAAATAATATAAAGATAGTGGGACTTAAGGAAGATGAAGAAGGCAAGAATATGAGAGAATTTATAAAAGATTGGATCCCCAGGGTCCTAGGAAGACCAGAATTACAGGAAGAAATGGAAATAGAAAGGGCACATAGAACACTAGCCCCTAAACCACAGCCACAACAAAAACCAAGATCTATTTTAGTAAAATTCCTAAGATATACAACGAGAGAAAATATATTGGAGAAAGCAATGAAGAAAATAAGAGAAGACAAAAAGCCACTGGAATACAAAGGTCAAAATTTTTTTTTCTATCCAGACATAAGTTTTGAACTCCTGAAGAAGAGAAAGGAGTTTAATACAGCAAAAGCAATCCTATGGAAAAAAGGATATAAATTTATGCTAAAGTACCCAGCGGTACTTAAAATAGTTATTCCAGGGCAGCAAAACAGACTATTCTCGGATCCGGAGGAAGCACGAAAATTTGCAGAACAACTACAAAACAGACAGAGAGATGAAGACATGTAATGAGAGCAAAAATGACCATGAACTAGATGTATGTGTGTATATGTGTGTATGTATATCTGTGTGTACATGAGTGTACCCGTATTTAAAGGAAAATATATAGAGTATATATAAGAATTAATAAGGGAAAGAAAGGGAAGAGAGGAATTAAGGAGGGAATTAAGAGAGTGACCTTTGTTATATATGAAAATTGAAATCTTTCCTGGGGGGGCTGGGTGGGGAGGAGTTACGGTCACTGCGAAATCAGTTGACGCTTGCGAGTGAATTCGCAAATCCAAATAGAGAGGGGAGATGTGGTTGCCCAACAAGGGATAAAGGGCAACTCAGGAAGAGGAGGGGTTAGTGGGGTTAAAGAAATTTTAGATAGGAGAATAAGGGAAATGTTTGATGTTTTAGAAATGTTGTCTTATAAAGTGTTCAAAACAAGAAAGCAGAAATGGATAAGAAGGAAAGGTGATGATGAGGAAACGGAAAGGAAAGATAAACAAAGTATGAAATGGCTACGTTGAACTATATGACTTTAAATATTAATGGAATACAAAACCATATCAAAAGGAAGAAACTGCTAAATTTACTGAAAAAAGAAAAAATTGATATAGCATTCATGCAAGAAACACATTTAACTGAAATGGAGCACAAGAAATTAAAGAGAGATTGGGTAGGACATGTAACAGCAGCATCATATAATTCAAAAGCTAGAGGAGTAGCTATATTAATTAGTAAAAATGTACCATTTAAAATAGAAGAGGAAATAATAGATCCAGCAGGGAGATATGTAATGATAAAATGTCAGATATATTCAGAGTTTTGGAATTTACTCAATGTATATTCACCTAACAAAGAAGATCAAAAATTTATGCAAGATATTTTTTTGAAGATAGCAGACACGCAAGGGAACATACTAATAGGAGGGGATTTCAACCTTAATTTGGATTCAAACATAGATAAAACTGGGAAAAAAATTAACAGAAAGAACAAAGTAACCAAATTTATAATTAAATCGATGCAAGAAATGCAACTTTTGTATATATGGAGGAAACAACACCCAAAGGAAAAAGAATATTCATATTATTCGGGTAGACATAAAACATACTCAAGAATAGACCTATTCCTGTTATCAGCTCGTATGCAAGACAGAGTAAGAAAAACAGAATATAAAGCTAGAATATTATCGGATCATTCACCCCTGATATTGACAATAGAGTTAGAGGACATCCCTCCAAGAATGTATAGATGGAGATTAAACTCCATGCTACTTAAAAGGTAGGATTTTAGAGAATTCATTGAAAGACAAATTAAAATGTACTTTGAAATAAATACAGAATCATTGAAAGATAAGTTTATACTATGGGACGCAATGAAAGCGTTCATCAGAGGGCAAATAATAAGCTATGTAACCAAGATGAAGAAGGACTACAATCAGGAAACAGAGCAGTTGGAAAGGGAAATAGTAAAAATAGAAAAAGAATTAGCAATGAAGGAAGACACAACTAAAAGAAGAGAATTGGCAGATAAAAAAAATAAAATATGAAACACTACAAACATATAATGTGGAGAAGAACATAATGAAGACAAAACAGAAATATTATGAACTGGGTGAAAAAACGCACAAAATCCTAGCATGGCAGCTTAAGACAGAACAAGCTAAGAAAATGGTATTGGCATCAAGAAAAAAAGACAAACAAATTACATATAATCCAAAAGAAATTAAGGAAAACTTTAGAGAATTCTATGAACAATTATACCGAACTGAAAACGAAGGGAAAGAAGGGAAAATAGATGAATTTCTGACTAAAATTGAACTACCAAAACTACAAATAGAGGAACAAAATAAATTAACAGAACCATTTGGAATAGTAGAAATACAAGAGATAATAAAAAAACTACCGAATAATAAAACACCAGGAGAGGATGGATTCCCAATAGAATTCTATAAAACATTTAAAGATTTATTAATTCCTCCCCTCCTGGAAGTAATCAACCAGATTGATAAAACACAAAGCTTACCAGATTCATGCAAAACAGCAATAATTACAGTAATACCAAAGACAGGGAAAGATCCACTCGCACCAGCGTCATATAGACCAATATCTTTACTTAACACAGATTATAAGATAATAGCTAAACTATTAGCAAACAGATTAGCCGACTATGTACCAAAAATAGTAAATCTAGACCAAACTGGATTTATTAAAAAACAGACAATATTTGTAAACAACAGACAATATTTGTAAATTTATTAACTTAATTCATGCAGTAGAAGGGAATAAAACTCCAACAGTAGCAGTTGCTTTAGTCGCAGAGAAGGCCTTTGACAGAGTAGAATGGAATTATTTATTCAAAGTATTACAAAAATTCAGTTTACCAGAGAAGTATATTAATTGGATTAAAGCATTATATAAGGGGCCATTGGCGAAAGTGACAGTAAATGGATATATATCAAAGCAATTTAACTTAAGCAGATCAGCAAGGCAGGGATGCCTACTATCACCCTTATTGTTCGCGTTAGCAATAGAACCACTAGCAGAATTGATAAGAACAGAAAATAAAATAAAAGGGATAAAAATAAAAGACGAGGAATATAAAATCAGTTTATTTGCAGATGACGTTATAGTATACTTAACAGAACCAGAAATATCAATAAAAGAATTATATAAGAAATTGAAGGAATATGGAGAAGTGTCGGGTTACAAGATTAACGCAAATCAAAGTGAAGCAATGCCAATGAATAAAGCGGATTTCTCAAAAGTTAAGAAAGAATCACCATTCAGATGGCAAATGCAAGCAATACGATATCTAGGTATACAAATAAATAAAAACCTCGGCCATCTATATAAACTCAATTATTATCCACTAATGAAAAAATTACAGGACAACTTAGAGCATTGGAAAGACTTACCACTAACACTAATAGGAAGGATAAACTGTATTAAAATGAACATTTTCCCAAGGATACAATACCTATTTCAGGCATTGCCAATACACTTGACGGAGAAATTCTTCAAGGAGTTAAAGAAAATAATAAGGAAATTTTTATGGAAAGGGGGGGAAACTGAGGATAGCACTAGATAAATTAAAAGAATGGTATAAACAAGGAGGCTTACAACTGCCAAACTTTAAAAATTATTATAGAGCCGCACAATTAAGATACCTATCAGATTTTTATCAAACAAGGGAAAAGCCAGATTGGACTAGATTAGAACTAGATAAAATAGGGGAGAAGATACCTGAACATATATTATATAAATGGGATGAAAAATTGGTACAACGTAGGAATTCTCCAGTATTACATCATCTGCTCAATATTTGGAAGAAGATTCATGTAGAAAGGAATAAAACAAATTACCAATTACCAAAACTAATACTGACGCAAAATCAGCTAATCCCTTTTACAATAGATAACCTTTCCTTTAGAGAACGGGAGAAAAAAGGGATCAAAAGAATAGAAAATTGCTTTGCAGGAAATAAATTACTATCCTTTGAACAAATGAAGGATAAATATAAGATAACTCAAAATACAGTGTTGGCATACTACCAACTGAAATCCTACTTGAAGGACAAATTGGGAAGCAGTCTGAGGTTACCAGAGGGAAGTAATTTTGAATATGTGATTACAGACACAATGATAATCAAAAAATTTATAACAAATATGTATATTAAACTGCAAGAAAAGGAGAATGAGGAAACAAATGGTAAAACTAAACAAAAATGGGAACAAGATTTAAACATAAAGATAAAGAAGGAAGCATGGGAGAAGTTATGCTCTGGAACTATGAGAAATATAATAAACATGAGGTTACGTATGCTACAATATAACTGGATACACAGGCTATACATTACATCTCAAAAGTTAAATAAATGGGACCCAACAGTATCTGACAGATGTTTTCGCTGTAAAAAGGAAATGGGAACAACAATTCATGCAATTTGGACATGTGAGAAAGTAAAAAAATTTTGGGAAGATCTAAACCAGATATTAAATAAAATCACAAAAAGCAATATACCAAAAAACCCAGAGATCTTTCTCCTAAGTAACATAAAAAACAAAGAATTTGGACTTGATTTGGATGGTGCACAAAAAAGATTTGTTAGGATAGCCCTAGCTGTAGCAAAAAAAATGTATAATGTCAGCCTGGAAATTAGAAGATAACTTGAGAATACAACAATGGTATATAGAAATGAATAAATGTATTCCACTAGAAAAAATAACATATAATTTAAGAAATAATATTACAATATTTGAACAAATATGGGAGCCATACATGAAACACAATAGAGAAAACCTACCGGGGACATCTACCACCTAAAATGACAGAAGGAGAAGGAAATGAAAAGAATTGACTCAGTGGAACCTCTTGTTTATTTTTATTGAGTGACAACATTGTTTGACGGGTTTAATGTATCTTAGATTCTGAACTTTAAATGAATGGGAATGGAGGTAGGGAGGGTGGGATGGGAAGAGGGAGGGGGGGAGAAAATGACACTGTATATATTTGAAAAGAAAAATGTATGTATCTTGATCAATGTGGTTTATAGTGTGAAAAATAAAAAATTTAAAAAAAACAAAACCTTGCTTCAGAGGACATGCACTCCAATCCAAGCAACAACCCGATTAATCTCCTCTGCACCCTCTCCAAAGCATCTATATCCTTCCTGCATGAGGCAACCAGAATGAAGAAAATACTCCATTTGTGGTCGAGCCAACATTTTTATAGAGCTGCAAAGTTACCTCATAGCTCTTGAACTCATCCCCCAACTCATAGAGGCCAACATCCATTTGGCTATAGTTGTTAACCACCCTATCAACTTGTACAGCAACCTTGAGGGATCTATAGATCCGGAACCTAAGATCCCTCTGTTCCTCCACACTGCTAAAAATCCTGCCATTAGCCAATTAACCTGCCTTCAAGTTCGACCTTCCCAGGAGCATCACCTCATACTAATCTAGATTGAACTCTGTCTGCCACGTCAACATCCAACTCTGCATCCCCTCTATATCCCACTTCAAGAAAAAACATATTCCATATTTTTCAATTAAAGTTTTTCTGCAGTGTGCTTTAGGCCAATTTTTTTTTCAAATGCAATATTGATTTCAGGGTAATGCATTGAACAAAATTAATTTGGTGGTTGCCATTCAACTTCAAAGGTACTTGTGAGTAAATAGACAGCTGATCTAATATCTCAAGGGAATTTTCTGCCCCATATTCTGCTTAATTTTTTTGGTAACTGTAATCATTTATCTTTGAGCTCAGTAATGAGCCAGTGTGTCCCTTCTGCCTTCATCTATTCAGCCTCAATTTGGTCATTTACTTTAGTAAAAAAAATAGCAGCATCTTGATTTTTTTTTGCTTTTTGAGCTCCTTTCATGTGAAACTGGTGAACTTTCGTCTCCTCTTTACCATATCCACCTTTATTAGTTTGTCACAGCCAGGAAAAGCACTTACAAGTGGAGGAGTTAACTGTCCTTTCAAGCTCACCAGCCTTCTATGAAGTGTCACAGTAAAATACTTATTTTTTTTTGTATCTACATTTACACAAGAAACTGTCAGAGTCTAGGGAAGTTAAACAAACAAGCAGTAAGGTCATGGAACCTATGAAGATTAAAGACAAGGAGGTGCTTGCTGTCATAAAGTGAACAAAAATGAATATATCCCCAGGTCCCAACAAGGTATTCTCTTGGACCTTGAGGGAGGCAAGTGCTGAAATTACAGAGGCCCTGGCAGATATATTTAAATTGTCTTCAGCCACAGGCAAGTTTGCAGAGGATTGGAAGGTATTGAATTGTTTTTAAAAAAGTTCCAAAAATAACTGGAAATTATAGGCTGGTTAACCTGACATCCATGGTAGGGAAGATATTGGAAAGTGTTTTAAGAGATGGGATATACAAGTATTTGAATAGTCAGGGACTAATTATGGATAGTGCATGGTAGGTCATGTTCAACAGATCTTAAAGTTTTTCGAGAAGGTTACCAGGAAAGTTGATGAAGGAAAGGCTGAAAATGTTGTCTATGTGGACTTTAGCAGATCCCACTTGGGAGATAAGGGAAGTTCAGTTGCTTGGTATTCATGGTGAGGTAGTAAACTGGATTCAACATTGGCTTTATGGGAGAGTCCAGAGAGTGGCAGTAGATGATTGCCTCTCTGACTGGAGATCTGTGACTTGTGATGTGCCTCAAGGATCAGTCCTGGATCCATTGTTGTTTGTCATCTATATTAATGATCTAGATATGATGTAGTAAATTGGATCAGCAAATTTGCAGATGTCACTAAGATTGCTGATGTAGTGGACAGCAGAGTTTCAAAGCTTGCAGAGGGATCTAAACCAGCTGGAAAAATCACCTGCAAGGACCAACCAAGGTAGGACATACACAGTAAAAGGTAGGGCACTGAGGAGTGCAGTAGAACAGAGGGATCTGGGAATGCAGATACATAATTCCCTGAAAATGGTATAGATAGCCTTTTAACATATTGCTCTTCATAAATGAAAGTATTGAGTATAAGAGTTGGGATGTTATGGAGGTTGAACAAGACATTGGTGAGGCCAAATTTGGTATAGTGCGTGCAGTTTTGGTTGCCTAACTGCAGGAAAGATATCAATAAAATGGTAAGAATGCAGAGAAGATTTACTAGGATGTTGCCAGGTCTTGAGGAATTGAGTTACAGGGAAAGGTTAAATAGGTTAGGACATTATTCCCTGTAATGTAGAAGAATGTGGAGAAATTTGATAGAGGTAAACAAATTATAACCATTTTCACACTTGCAACCCACTAAATTGGCTGTTCAGTGTCCTGGAATAGGAATGTGGGTTTGGCTTTTCACACTCCTAACTGGGACACTAACGCTTTCACACTTGCAAGGAGCCATCCCCAGGGTTAGGACGGTTCTACCTTCTACTGGTGACATCATGACACATGGAGTGATGATGGACCTGCTCTAAATCGTGATCAATGTATTATGATCTTATATTTGAACAAAATTAATCATGCCTAATTATAACATAATTAAGCTTTATGTACAACACAGTATAAGCCCTTTAGCTCCTGTTGTTGTGGGAAAGTGCAGGCAATAAGTAGTAATTGCGAATAATTTTTAAACAGGTTGTGAAAGTTGGTAGTGCTTAGCGCACAATTTATAAATACCAAGGGAAAAAGTGATGGCGGACCTGCCCTCCCAGAATTCCATGCAGCAGAGAAAGGGATGTATGCCTGGCTGTAGACATGGAATATTCATAGAGGGGTTTCTCTGCTACACGGCATTCTGTAAAGTCAGGTTCCCCATTACTTTTCCCCCCCAGTCTTTATAAATTGTGCACTATAGCGCTACTAATTTTCCCACGCTGTTTAAAAATTGTCTGCTATTGCTATTTATTTCCCCTCTCTCTCTCCCACTGCGACTTTCCTAAGGCAAAGTTTATACCTTCATTTTAATCTTTTCTTCCTGCCCTCACGCAAAAATTAGCGTTATTTCAAACCCACAATGCAATTATCCCTTTCACACTTGACTGATTGGAATGCCGGCGCCTGCATAAGCCGTGGATTGTACTAGGGGTTGAGGCCATAAATCCCTGGCGTGAGATGTCATCTGACACCAGCATTGAGTTGATTTTGCTTTCACACTTGCCACTTTAAAGGCCGATTGGCATTTGATTCCTGCGATCACTTGTAAGTGTGAAAGGGGCTTATGATAGGTACAGATAGAGTACAGGTGCACAATCCTTTATCCAAAACCCTTGGGAGACAGTGTGTTCCAAATTTCGGATTTTTCCGGATTTCGGAACGCCCACCCAAATTGTGCTGCCGTATCCACTCCCCACCCTTCCAGTCGCCCGGTCGTCTCCCCCCCAACCTCGGTCTCTCGGCAGCCTCCCCCAACCGCCCGCCACCCGGCTGCCTCCCCCAGCCGCCGGTCCCTCGGCTGCCTCCCCCAACCGCCGGTCCCCACTTGCTGGATTTTGGAGCTTTCTGGATTTTAGACGTCTGGATAAAGGATCGTGTACCTGTAAATGGTTTTTTTTCCCCACTGAGGGTAGGTAAGATACAAACCAGAGGACATAGGTTAAGGTGAAAGAGGAGAAGTTTAGGGAGAATTTCTTCACATGGAGAGCGGTGGGAGTAATGGAACAAGCTGACAGCTGAAGTTATGAATGGAAGCTCAATTTAAACATTCAAGAAAAATTTGGGCAGGTACGTGGATGGGAAGGATATAGAGGGATATGGAATATGTGCAGTTTAGTGGGACTTAGGCAGAGTAATAGCTCAACCCAGATTAGAGGGCCGAAGGGTCTGTTTTATGAGCTGTAATGTTCTTGGGTTCTGATGGTTCTGTTTATCTTACAAAGGTGTAACAGTATATAAGTTGCTTTGATGTGAAAGTAACAATGTAATGAGAGTATCCAAAATTGATTTAACTCTCAAATAAAATACAGTTGGGGGGTAATCTCATCTTGGGTTGGCAGCCTCACATGTTCTGGTTTTCACATGGAGTAAATGATGCTCTAACAGCAAATGCAAACTCCAATACAAACCTTAATTCAATAGTTAGTTTCAATGACAGAAGAGGGCTGCTCTTTCCCTGTCAGACATTTCAATGGACATGGCATGAAAAAAAAATACAAATGGAAAAAATAAATGTTTCATCAAAATGGTCATTATGTCAGAGAACTATGTTTGCATTTGCCTTCAGAAAAAGGTCTTAAAATAGAAAAGATTTTTTTTAAGTAATAGGTAACAAGGGAGCTCCAAAGAAATGATCAATCAAACAGTAACAAACTATAGGAAAACTCACATTTGAATGCTGTATAAATTTATGATTGCTTTACAATCTTGTAATTCAAATTATTTTTTGCCTGGAAAAAAAAATAAGAAAAAAGGAAGAAAAGCCCCCATGCTAATCTAACCCCTCCCACCAGCAAATAAAGTGTAAGAATTGAAGCCCCCCCCCAGAGTACCCCTGCCCAAATAATCAAATTATGATAATAATTCATGAACATCATCAAATTCAACCTTGATCTCTTTAACACTATATCTAATTTTCTCAAACTTAACCAAGACATAGTTGGTGCTATGGCGTCTTTACCATCTTATCAAAATTACTCGTCTGGCCGTCAATTAAGTAAAAGCTACTATTCTTTGTTGAGTTGAATTCAAGGAAATCCTCTCCTCTGGAAAAGAATCAAACAAAGAAATAAAAGGACACTGTTCTAATTTAATCCTAAGAATTGGTGATCGAGTTTTAGAGAATTGTTCCCAATATTCTTGTAGTTCTTGATACTCCCAGAACATATGAATCAGAGAGGCCTCAGAAATTTTACATTTGTCACATAGTGGATCAACATCAGGAAAAAAACAAAATAATCTAACTTTGGACATATATATTCTATGTACAACTTTAAATTGTTTTCAACAATGTCATGCACAGAATGAACTATTATTAATCAGATCAAGTGTGTTATCCCAATTTTCATCTGAAATTGATGTATTCAAATCTCGTTCCCATTCATTCTTGATTTCCATCCAGGAACATACTCTTAGGTCCATCAAATTCCTATAAATTCCAAATTCTTAATTCACTCTATTAATTCAGAGAGACAGCACAGCAAGACCTTTCTGGCCCAGAAGCCCATGCGACCCACCAAATACGCCCATGTGACCAATTAATCTATTAACCCTGTGCGCCTTTGGAATATGGGAGGAAACCCAAAGGTAACCCATGCAGACACTGGGAGAATGCACAAACTCCTTACAGAGAACTCCAAATTCAAACTAATGTGAATGTAACTTGGATTACTATGCAGTCTTTTACACAGATGTTATTTAGAGACCACATTTCTGGATCCACACAATATAATAATTGAACAGCAAAAATTCATTACATTACAGTGCAAATCAAAATCACCACTGAAATGAAAAAAAGACATTGTTTTGTACAAAGTTTGCTACAAGATAGGAGGCTTACATCGCAAAAGCAACAACAAACCAGAAGTAGAACAGGGAAGTCTTGACCTGCTGAGTTTCTCCAGCATTGTGTTTTTACAACAAACCATAGGTACTCCATTGGTGGTAAAGGCCTTTGAATATCCTGAGATAAAGAAAGGCTCCATAATATAGTCTTTCATTCTTTTATCAGTCCAAGATTACTAATATTTTTTAAGGACTGTTGAAGATTCAGGCCATTAATAACATTTCCAACCCTCTTGAGATAGCATGCCACATGGATTTTTTTTAATAGATAGGCAATCTTTCAATTGAGACATTTAACCATGTCTGGTTTGTACTTTCAGAAAGAAATACAAGGCAAGCTTGAGAATTCTCCAATGCCATAACCAATATTTATCCCACAAAGGTAAAATTTACAGAATTTCATCAATGAAAATCTATGTACAGAAACTAAGAGCTGCCTTTCCTATATTGTATTATCCCACACTGAGTAACTCTCTAGATTACAGAAGTGTGCCCATTGATTTGAGAGTACCAAGTTCCAGGACTTTGGAGTAAACACAACCAATGGTTTGTGTTCGCAACCTTCAGCGACATGTGAACTTCAGCAGCACGGTCATTCTTTTTCTTCCAGGACATGTCACAAGGATGGTTGTGATTGGCATGGCGAGATATCCTTGAAACTGAAAACAAGTGTCACTGTACAAGCTGGAAATACAAAGTGCTGCAGGCAATATCACTGATCAGTGCTAAGAGACAAAGTAACCATGAAATCATTCAGTAAAAAGCAAATAAGCAGAAAACTTGATTAAAAATGGTGGAACATAACTGCTTTGAAATATAAACAATATTAAAAAGCACTCTTCAAATACAAAAACATTCTCACACCTATGGGTATAGCAATCCTTAGAGAAGTGAGAATAAATAAACTGGTTGAAAAGTGTCATTAAACATAACGTTATGATGACAGCTTTCATCTGTTATAGGGACCTATGAGGAAAATATTTTTAGAAGAATTATTGAATATTCTGGCCAGTAAGAACATTCCCAATCCTCTGAATATCCTGAGATAAAGAAAGGCTCCATAATATAGTCTTTCATTCTTTTATAAGTCCAAGACTACATGATGGACTTTTTAAAAAATTTATTTTAATAATACAGCACGGCCGTCCCATTAAACCCATGCTGCTCAATTAACTAACCAACCTAATATGTTTTGGAATGTGGGAGGAAACAAGAGCACCCGAAGGAAACTCACATAGGTCTCAGGGAGAAAATGCAAACTTCTTACAGCCAGTGCCAGATTCAAATCCAGGTTGTGCTAATTGATGTATGTTGACCATGCCACCCTTTGCTATGTCTGCCACTTTCTGCATTCCCAAGCTCTCAACTTTCCAAACTAAGCTGTGTCGTAACCAGTCAGTATTCATTCTAGAGTACACCTGCAGAAGTTCTGTGGAAGGTACACTGAATGCTTCAGTAAAAAACTACTCACAGTTTTATTCATGAGATTTAGTTCTCAGAAACATCTAGAGTCAGATTCAGCAATAATAATCAACATGGATGAGTGACGAGAAACTGCTGTCTGACTCACTTGATGGGATTTTTTTTTGCTCTGGTCATGAAGAGGGCCAACAGAAGGTGCATTTATAATACAGTGAGTGTGTAATTCTTTGTATTTGCTCACCTTGTGCTGCCACAATGCAAAGAGAGTCAGGAGAGAAAATAGCAATGGCTGACTGCAGATAATTCGCACAGGAAAGGTAGAATTAGGATGGGTAACTTTTTTCTGAGAGAGGTGTAACAGGCCAAATGGTCCCTTTTGGTGACCCCAATATTTTCAAACTCCATGTCCAGTGGAAGATCCAGTTGTGAGAGAAGACCGGCAACACTGAATGCTGAAGTGAAGTCTGCCTGGATAAAAGCTGTTACACGCGAAAAGATATTACCAGAAGCTGAAACTCAAAATTCTATAAATTTCTGAAGGAATAGATCTGTTTAGGCAGTTAAGAGAAAGGTTGGAAGGAAAGAACACAGCAGCCTATTTTAAGGATGAATGGAAATCAATGCACAAGCAAAAGCTCTAAATTGTATAGGCACCTCACGACAGCACACTCCAGCGAAAGAAGCTGCATGGCTACGGCACATATGCTTGGTACTCCAAAATAAACTACCGATTCCAACAGTTAATTTAGGAAGTTTAGCTCACATTAGTTTGGCATCTCTTTTGGTAAGTACATCCGTCCCTCTGACCATATCAGACAAAATATGTTGGAGAACAATAGAGAATTAATCAGTGGGTGCTGATTAAATTGAATCCAAGGACACAGAGTGGGAGTACTTCAAAACAGCTGGAATGCAAACTGTAGGTAGCATGAGATGACAGAAACAAATACTTTTGATGGGCTGCCAGGAGGAGCATGGAAATAGGACACAATAATAGTATGGAAGAGGGTTCTAGACAGACATGAAGTGAATTGAGGGAATTGGATCATATGTAAGCAGCAGAAGTTTAGTTTAATTTGGACATCGTGCTTGCACAGACACGTGGGACAAAGGGCCTGTTCCTGTGCTGCACAGTTCTATATTTTATAAATAATATTGTTCAAGCTAGTTTACATCATTATCATGGGATCTTGCACTCAGATCATTATTTCTCTCCCCAATTCCTAGCATCTCATCTGTCTAAACCTGTTATCTCTTTCTCCTGTATTTCACCTCAATCTACTTTTGTCCCACTCAATCCTCTGTTATCTCCCACCTCTTACCTTATTTTAAATTTCTAATTTCTTTTGGCACAGGAGGTGATTCAGCTCATCAAATCTATGCCGACTGTCAGACCAATCCCAATCCCCCATTTATTTTCCTATCACCTATTCTACACGTGTCCATTAACATCTTTTTGCTCCCATCACTATCCAGCTACACAAGGGGAAATTTACAGGAGCCAATTAACCTAATATAATGACGTTTTTACAATTTGGGAGGAGACTGGAACACTGTGGGAAGGTCTATGTGATCACAGGGATAGGGTGAAAACTCTACAACGGAGGTCAGGACTAATCTAATGCAGCACCGTGCTACCCTTCATTCTTGACAGCTCCTCAGGACAGAGTACCTTTGCCATCTCTCCTCCCTAATCTGCTGCACATCTACTCAACTATCAGAGGTGTGTTTCTTGAACTGGGAACCTGTCCCGGGTTATCATTTACCTGGAAACAGAACACTTCATTCACTTAGTGTATATTGTTCATATGTACTTTTCTGATGGACAATTTAATCCTGTCTAGGTACATGCACAAATTTACATTGGACCCGAAGTATCTGTGAAATAGCACACATCATGGAGGCCAAAAAGCATCTTCCCTTCTCTTCTACATCAAACACTTCTATTCATGAGGAGTCACGCGATGGAGTAGTGGCCGGTAGGAGAATACCAGCCCTCTCCAGAAAAGAAGGAAAAAAGTGAAGAAAAAGCAAACCCCAGACACACAAATCACAACAAACAAAAAATAAAGGTGTAGAGAAAATGGCACCTAAGAAAAAAAAGCCAAAAACAACAGGAAGAAAAGAAGAAAAAAGATGCCAGAAGAGAAAGGTGAAGGACTTACCTGCACAAAAAAGCAAGGACCCACCATGGAAAGAGGAGCCCGCTCCCCGAGGTTAGTGGTCGCGACCCACCAACCGCAGGACTGCAAAAATGGCTCACAGAGCCAAACAGGGGTGCGCAACTGTGCATGCGCAAGGAATTGCGCATGCATGATGCTCACGACAAGGAGAACACCGACGGGAGGGGGGACCAGCTGTGGAGTTTCACTCCACAGCACGAATAGCTGAGAGAGGCCCGACAGCAGGGCTCCCAGCTGGAAGATAAAGAAAGCAATGAGAACGGGAGGGGTGAGAAAGAAAAAAGCAAGAGACATAACAGATAACCAGCCAAAAAGAAGAGGACCAACATCAAGAAACCATGGAAGAAAAAAATACCCAACAAACTGAGACAAGCAGCTCAACAAGAAAGTCAGAAGAGACACAGATACAAGGAAGAGAGGTAGAGGACACAAAGAGAATGAATGGACAGTACATGGATTTTAAAAAATTTCAAGAACAAATGAAAGCATTAAAAGAATAGCTGACAACAGAATTTAGTGAAATGAAAAGTACAGAAGAAAAATTTGTAGAATAGAGCTGATCATAACAGATGCAGGGAAAAGATTAGAAAATGTGGAAGAATGTGCAATGGTGGTAAAAATGGAAATGAACGACTTAACAAGAAAATTGGAAGAAAGTGACAAAAAAGGTAAAGAAACACAGGAGTTTTTAGCTCAGAAGATGGATATAATGGAAAACTATAGTAGGCGAAACAATATAAAGAGAGTGGGCCTTAAGGGAGATGAAGAAGGCAAAGATATGAAAGAATTTATAAAAGAATGGATCCCAAAAGTCCTGGGAATGCCAGAAATGCAGAAAGGAATGGAAATAGAAAGGGCACACAGAACATTAGCCCTGAAACCACAGTCACAACAAAAACCAAGATCTGTTTTAGTAAAATTTCTGAGATACACAACAAGAGGAAATATTGGAGAAGGCAATGAATAAAATTAGAGAAGGCAAAAAACCACTGGAATACAAAGGTCAAAATTTTTTTTCTACCCAGACACAAGTTTTGAGCTCCTAAAGAAGAGGAAGAAGTTTAACGCAGCAAAATCGATACTATGGAAGACAGGCTATAAATTTATGTTAAGATATCCACCAGTGCTTAAAATAATGATCCTGGGGCAGCAAAACAGACTGTTCTCAGATCCGGAGAAAGCACAAGAATTTGCAGAACGCCTGCAAGACAGAAAGAGAGATGAAGAAATGTAACAAGAACAAAGAACGACGGCAAACTACACATAAAGTAAAAATAATGTATAAGTAAGAACTAAAGGAGGGAAGAAAAGGGAAGTAAGGGAGAAGGGGGGAAAGAGGAGGTTAAAAAAAAAGAGAAGAAGAGGGGGAGCTTTGTTGTAATGTGAAGATAAAAGTCTTTTCTGGAGGGGGTTGGGTGGGAGAGAATAATAGTTACTGCGAAATCAGTTGACACTTGCAAACGGGTTCGTAGTCTGAATGGAGAGGGGAGTTGTGGTAGCCTGGCAAGGGACAAGGGGCAACTCAGAGAGGAGGGGGGGAGACACTTGGGGTAAATCAGGTATTAAATAAAATCACAAAAAGCAACATACCAAAAAAATCCAGAGATCTTTCTTCTAAGTAATATAAGAAGTAAAGAACCAGGCCTCAAACTGGATGAAGCACAAAAAAGATTTATTATGATAGCCTTAGCTGTAGCAAAAAAATGTAAAATGTCAACTTGGAAATCAGAAGAGAGCCTGAGAGTATAGCAATGGTACATAGAAATTAATAAATGTATTCCATTGGAAAAAATAACATATAATTTAAAAAATAAGTCACATTATTTGAACAAATTTGGGAACTGTACATGGAACACAACAGAGAGGGCCTACTGCAGACCTCCACCCCCTAAAATGACGGAATGAGAAGAAGACGAAATGAACTAACCCAGTGTGTAAAAGTAGACGACATAATTTTCTTGTTTATTTTCATTGTGTGATGACATTGTTTAATGGGTTTATTGTATTGTATATGTTGAACATTTAATGGGTTTGGAGGGGGGTGGGAAAGAGGGAGGGAAGGGAGGGGGGGAAAAGGGGAGAAAATGACACTGTGTATATTCAAGAGGGAAATGTTTGTGTGTATTTTGGTTAATATGGTTCATAGTGTGAAAAATAAAGAATTAAAAAAACACTTCTATTCACAAGTTCTCAACTTTATGCTTGTGTATGATGCATTTTAAACTTGGAGAAAGTATGCTGAAAATTACAAGTGAAGGAATGGGTCCATTGTTAGGACTAACTGCCAAGATGGCCATATTGTGGGAATTTTAAGAGCCTGTTTCAGATTAATTCCGAGCTTTATCATTAAAAATGACTTGTGGAAAATAAACACAATTTCATTCATATTTATATCCTTTTCAGAAATAATCTCTTTCCGTTTCTCTTATGTGCATCCCTTTACCATTACATAATTGCTTGTACTTTATTTAAAGAACTATAAAGCAAGGAGAACAATGCAGAAATAAGGATAGGAAAATGAAATTTCAAAAATTCACAAATTGGCACAAATGCACCAGAACAATTTTTACGTAGTATTTAAGACATGTATTTATCTATTTCTAAAGTTACAATCAGTGGTTCTCAACCTTTTTTTTCCATTCACATACCACTTTAAGTATTCCCTATGCCATAGGTGCTCTGTGATTCGTAAGAAGTTTGAAAACCACTCTTTTAATTGTCCCTCATTGACTTGTTATGTGCACGGTTTCATAACTCCAAAGGACAATTTTTCTCAAGCAAAATATTTCAGTAACAATTGGGTCTAGAGCAGTGATTCTCAAACTTCCCTTCCCACTCACATCCCACCTTAAGCAATCTCTTACTAATCACAGAAGACCATGGTATAGCGATGTGAGTGGAAAGAAAAAGGTTGAGGACCACTGAGATAAACAAACTCACAAAGAGTCAGCTCTTTCAAAGAGTGGCATGGACTCAGTGGGTTGGGAAAACTCTCACAGAGCTGAAAGAGTTGATGATAAATAAAGAAATTGCAACTGCAATTATTAACCCAACAATAATGCAGCACTGCAAAAAAAAAATTAGTTCTAAATTCTTAACATAGTTGGGAAAAGCTCAAAGAATAAAATGAAGAAATTGGACCCATTAGTACTCATTTTGTATTACTGAAGATATCAAGCATAACAGCTAGTTAGTGGTTGTTTTAACATAGCTTGTTATTTCCAGAAGCCCTGCTCACCAGGAATTTGGGTCAGCAGAAATCACATGAACATGGTTTCCATTTTTCTAGTTGCATTCATAAACAAAGTCATTAATGTGCAGGATACACCTTTCAAGCTGTCAGAAATTGGAACATTAAGTGCAATCTATGAATTTGTTTTCAAGCCTCAGTAAAACAAAGAGCAGTCCCATGAGCAGTAGCAGCGATAAACAAAAAGAGACTGTGACCAAAAAATGTTAAATTTGTGCAACATCTCAGCAACTATAATTTTTACATACTGCACATTTATCCACAGATGTCACAAACAAAACTTCACTATCACCAAATCACACAGTTCATTTTACCACATTGGTTTTGGATTAATGTGCTCAGGATATCAATACACACAACAGAGCACCAGTTCCCCAACTCCTTCTGCCCTCCTTTCCCCCAATTTCCATGGCAGCCTTTATGCACCTGAACCACATTTGCAATTGAGATGAGACTTCAATGGTCTGAATAATTTTCAAAGAGAAATGAAATGGCACCCAAGATTTTCACCAACTTCTGAACTATTTGTAGCCACTACCCACTGCATGCAGATCTGGTTTAGCACATCAAGAGTGAATCCAATTTCTAAACAACTTTACTAATAAAAATTAACAATATTGGGATGCAATTAGCTCTAATTAATCAATAATTTTACTTAATTGTCATGAAGATCAGCAAGTACACCATTGCAACACAAGATGGATTGATTTAAAAATTCGAAAAGGAAAGTATCAACTAAGTGTGCATCAAGCATTGATGAGAATTTGACCGAGGAATGTGGATATTTTTTAAACTTGGAAATGTAATAATTATGCAAGAAGATAGCTGAGTCTGAGAAACATTTGGTTCACTTTGATATCTTTCACAAATATTTTAATTTGGATATTAAAATTTGAAACCATATTTAACTACAGGCAATCTGAGCAATTTGAGTAAGTGAGGCACAATCAATAACCATAAGGAGGTGAACAAGTAAACAAACATTCCAGAATTCCTCAATTCATTTCCACCAGCAACAATGTTTTTTATCCATCGCTTTTCTCTTTTGAAAGCAAAAAACATATGCTTTCCCGATAACTTTGTGAGTTAGCTTCAAATATCTCAATTGAAATGTCATCAATCACAAAATCAAAAAGAGAAAATTCTTTTGATTCTAAAGAGACTGAAAATTCCAGTTAACATATTCCATGATGTATCTCATAACTTTGTGTGTGCATGCATAAAGTTAACAAGCGCATGTTTGATGAACTAATCCTTTGTTTTTATTAAAAGGAACTCTCACCAGGTCTGACACAATATGTAGAAAAAGTTGTTTCTTTGATTTGAAATGTCGACAGATTTTATTTTAGATCTCCAGCATCTGCAATATTTTAATTTTCTTCCATTTTCATCATCATCTAATGAATACTTCAAGTACATTTTAGAGCAACCTCCACTTCTGCAAAATGAATTTAACATGAATCAATCAAGAATTTAAGCTCTGCTGTTGAGATTTTACTTTCAACAGAATTTTTTTTTTAAAAAAAGATTAAAAATTAAAGAATCAGAAATATAAATGCTGGAAATCACATTCTTTTGTTTGTTCTGCATGACCCTCCATGTGTACATTTGTTGGACAAACACTGAGATGGTCAACATTTAGTAATATACAGAGTAAGAGAGAATTTAATAATAATGTCACAATTTTTCAGTGTTTTGGCAAAGAGGTCTCAAAGCTTTTATAAAATGGAGAACATGACATTTCATCTGAAAATTAATTCTGACATTTGACCTTTCTTGGTTATGGAGAAGTCACAGTAATGATTCACCAGAATAATTACAATACTTAAAGGTTTAAATTACAAGGGTGGCTTGCATAAGCTTTAGTTCCAGTATCTTGAGTTTAGAAAGATAAGGGGCAAAGAAATCAAGATAAAAAGGTTGATGAATTATTTAATAGTATTGATAAGTAAAAACGTATTTTCTCTGGTACAGGAATTCACAATTTTGGACAGAGTTAGCTGATTTAAATTATATCCTAGTGCACCTTTTCAGCAAAAGGTCAATGAAAATATGCAACATCTTTCATTAAAAGATTGCTGATGACGAGTTAACTGAAGCTTTCAAGATTAAAATGAACAATACTTTTAAGATAAAGGTATAAAAAATATGCAGTGAAGAAAGGTAAATGGAGTTCAGATGCCGACAGATCAATCCTAAATTAACTGGACATAATTCAGTTGTAAATGGATGAAATACCTAGACCCGCACCTTTAAGAAATTGTAACAAGTGACAAAGAAAGATTAGATAGACCCTTAAGGAGAACACAGGATTGGGTAAAACTGCAGCAGTATCAGCATACTTTCAGCGATTTAGGTCAGAAATAAGGAAATAACATGTTCTGGAAAACAAAATTCAAAATATAGAGGATAAGGAGTGAGTTGAAAGATCCTGCAAATATGATGAGTTGAATTGAAGTGACTGGAAGACTGGAAGAGTCAACAGGCATAAGAAATTTTAGTAGAGAGAACTATTTATGAGAAAAGGAATAAAGCTTGGATAAGTGATTGAAGGATAAATGGCTCAACAGAGATGAGTGGATGCTCCAAAACAGAAGAGCAAAAAGAATCTGTTGGTGGGGGAAAAGGTTTTGATGAGAAATATTAATAAATATCAGAAATCATTCAGGGAATTTGATTTACATACCAGGAAAAATAAATTTACAGGGAGGGTTAACGGTAGGGAAGGGTCAGAAAAATTATTTTTTAATCATTTTTATTTAATACTTCACCGTGAACCACATCAGTAACAATATAGACAGATATTCAGTATTAAATACATAGTGACATTTTCATTTTTCCCCCTTTCCTCTACCCTCTATAACTTACAGGAAATAAAAAAATAAATAAATGATAAAAAACAAAAGAAAAAGAAATCGAGTCGTCCAATATTTCATATTTAATTATTTTCTAAATTGTAACTTATCGCGTCAAGAGGTGGAGGACTGAAATTGGTGGTTTCTAATAAACTCTAGGTATGGTTCCCAAATTTGTTCAAATAAAGTATATTTGTCTTTTAGATTGAAGGTAATTTTTTTCTAATGGAATACACTTGTTCATTTCCATGTACCATTGTTGTATTTTTAAGGTTGCTTGTTTTCCAAGTTATCCTTATGCATTTCTTTTGCTGATGCGAGTTCAATCATAATAATGTGGCAATTGCAGGAGCTGAAGGAAATCACTGCTACCACACTGGGGGTCGTTAATGACTGTTTTTATTCAAATTCAGCGTGCCCCTTTAAGGGCAGCAGGAGCTCAGTCACCTGGTGCATTGTGACATCATAATCACTGCCCAGGGTGCGCGCTGGAAGGGATGCTGGAGTCAAGAAGAAACCTCTGACGACGCCATTTCCCCATGGCTGCCCCGCCACGTGGAGATACAAGCGGGGCCAGTTCGCCATGAGGATGTGCGCCACCACACAATCCTCCCTACCCCAGAACCAGCTACGCGTCCTGTCACTTTGGCATCTGGCCCCGGCACTTGGGCGCGCCCGTCTGCACCGGCTATGGATAAGTCCAAATGAGCAGCTGTTAAGCAGCCCACAGGAAACAGTTCTTCCCTGCCCCCCACATCTAAAATAAAAATCCCACCCGACTGCCGGAGAACCTTGTACGGCCCTTCATATGGGAGCTGCAGCAGGGCCCACTGTGGTCCTCTCCGGATGAACACAAATTGCGCCAAACCCAGATCTTTCAGTCGATGGGATGGTTGGGTGCTGTGGTACGATGGGGGTGGTGGGGTTAGGTTGCCCAGTCGTTTACGGAGGTCTACGAGCCAAACACCTTCATTGTGCGTCATCTCGGCCTCCGGGCCGAAGAATTCACTTGGCAGGGAAAGTGGCGCGTCGTAAACTATTTCTGCTGACGAGGCTTGCAGGTCCTCCTTGGGCACCATCCTAATCCCAAGGAGAACCCAGGGCAATTCGTCCACCCAATCAGGGCCAGAAAGTCTTGCCATCAGAGCAGACTTTAGGTGTCGGTGGAACCTCTCTACTAAACCGTTAGACTGTGGGTGGTAGGCCATGGTGTGGTGCAGTGTTACCCCTAAAAGCCTCGCCAACTGCGAACATAGTGCAGACGTAAATTGAGTGCCTCTGTCACTCATGATGTGTGCCGGCACGCCAAAATGAGTGATCCACTGGCTGACCAGGGCTCTAGCACAGGTCTCCACGGATGCCTCATGGACCAGGATGGCTTCCGGCCACCTGGTTGCTCTGTCCATTATGGTAAACAGGTACCGCGACTCCCTCGATGCACCGGCAAGCGGCCCATGACGTCCATTTTGCCGAGTCAAAATGTTGTACAGGGGCCTGCGTGTGCCTCTGGACTTTAGATGTGTGGCACCTGATGCAGATGCGGGTTAGCGCTGCCACCTTCTTGAGGCCATGCCAGACAAATCGCTGCTCCACCATACATAGGAACATAGGAACAGGAGTAGGCCAAAAATGCCCCATTGAGCCTGCTCCGCCATTCAATAAGATCATGGCTGATCTAGTTTGTGACCTAACTCCACCTACCTGCCTTCTCCCCATATCCCCTAATTCCTCTATCATGTAAAAATTTATCTAACCGAATTTTAAATGTGTCTAATGAAGCAGCCTCAACCACTTCCCTGGATAGAGAATTCCAAACATTCACTACTCTCTGGGAAAAACTATTTTTCCTCATCTCTGTCCTAAATCTATTCCCCCGAATCTTGAGACTGTGTCCTCTCGTTTTAGTTTCCCTGGCAAGCTCAAAAAACCTTCCTACATCTATCCTATCCATACCCTTCTTAATCCTATATGTTTCTATAAGATTTCCTCTCATTCTTCTGAACTCGAGCGAATACAATCCTAGACGATTTAATCTTTCATCATAAGTCAACCCCTTCATCCCAGGGCTCAACCTAGTAAACTTCCTCTGGACCGTCTCCAAAGCCAGTATATCCTTCCTCAAATATGGAGACCAGAACTGGACACAGTACTCCAGGTGCGGTCTCACCAGTACCTTATACAGTTGCAACATTACCTCCCTACTCCCGAAATCAATTCCTCTAGCGATGAAGGCCAACATTCCATTTGCCTTCTTAATAACCTGCTGCACCTGCAACCTAACTTTTTGTGATTCATGCACAAGCACTCCCAAGTCCCTCTGCACAACAGCATGCTGTAGTTTTACACCCTTTAAATAATATTCAGCTCTTTTATTTTTCTTGCCAAAGTGGATAACCTCACACTTACTAACATTGTACTCCATCTGCCAGACCTTTGCCCACTCATCCAGCTTAACTATATCCCTCTGCAGACTCTCCACATCCTCATTACAATTTACTCTTCCACTCAATTTGTTGTCATCCGCAAACTTGGCTACACCACATTTTGACCCCTCCTCCAAGTCTTCAATGTAAATGATGAACAGTTGTGGGCCTAACACTGACCCCTGCGGCACCCCACTTACCACTCTCTGCCAACCTGAAAAATTCCCACTTATCCCGACTCTCTGCCTCCTGTCAGACAACCAATTTTTGATCCATCCCAATATACTTCCCCAGACTCCACTTTCCTGTAACTTATTGATAAGTCTCTTGTGTGGCACCTTATCAAACGCTTTCTGGAAATCCAAATATACAACATCAACCTGTTCCCCTCTATCCACCGCACCCATTATATCCTCAAAGAATCCTAACAAGTTTGTCAAACGAGATCTTCCCTTTCTAAAACCATGCTGCGTCTGCCTGATTGAACCCTTACATTCCAAAAGTTTCACTATTTCATCTTTAATGATGGCTTCAAGCATTTTTCCAACTACAGACGTCAAGCTAATTGGCCGATAATTTCCAGTCTTCTGCCTACATCCCTTCTTAAAAAATGGCAGACTCAATTCTGCATAAATATTCTGTTATTCCCAATCAACGGAGCTTCTTGTTTTCTAGCATTTTGGACTGCCAATCTTAATATAATTTCTTTATCTTGATAACTCAAAAATCTGATTAAGATAGAGTGTGGTGTCTGTCCTGGAAATGGTTTCTTTCTAATAATTCTATGAGCTCTATCCAATTCCAAACCATAAGAAAAATTTTCAGAACATAAAACTTCAGGTATCCTAAGGTTTGGAAAATAACTGTACCAGATTAGAACCTTCGAAAACTTTAGGTTGTCCAACAATTTTAACATTTTTATGTTTTTGATTCTCCAATACATCAATTTTCTGCAAAAGATCTTTCCTTTGAACTTCCCAAGCTGTAATCTTCCATTTTATTAACTGTATCTTTATATTGTTCTACTTCAAGATGACAGTCTTGAAAGTCTTCAATATTTTGAACTTTAAATTGACTTGAAGGTCAACGGAATATGGAACAATTTGAGAGGTTCAATTTGTTGAATAGTCTGTTGAAGTTGGAGTCTATATCTATATTGTAGGAATTCCTCTCTCTCTAATTCTTGTGAAGGCTCTTCTTCTGTTCTTATTTCTTCTTCCTCTGTAGATGTAGCGATAGGCTTTACTTGCTTATGGGCCTTTTGTTTTGCCCTGGTCTGACCAGCAACTCTAGTCGACAAGGACTCCACAGGCTCTGGAGTCTGGTACTGCACAACCATTTCAGTAGTAGCGCACATGTGTGGAAACCCGCGCATATGCAATTGTTCTTGTGATATCACTTCAGGAATTCTCTTCCTCACTCCAGCGCCATCTTCGTCAGCTCCCCGGAGAAGTGGTGCTGAAGTGACATGTACCTTAGCTGATGTCTGGCGAGTCCTCTGCTGCGGGAGAGGTACCAAGTCGGCAGGCTCCGTCACGAAGGTAGGCCCCGTTTCGTCAATCATTCCAACCTCTTGAGTAACCATTTTTTTCCCACAACTTGAGCATCAAATTTCTTCATAGCCATTGTTAATAAGATTTTTTTTGTTATAATTACAGCAATTTTGTTTTTTAATGCTATTCGGGTTTTAAATTCCAGGAGAGGCATTTATTCACGTCTCCAACCTACGCCATCACACCACATGCGCCCCCCTCCAAAGGCAGAAATGAAGGGGAAGCTTGTTGTTCATGATGGATTGAGTGACGCTTACCTCTTGATATCTCCCACATTGGACCTCCATTAGCCTTTATGATTGCTTGTGAATTCAAAGCTGTTTGATGGGTGCTTCTGGTAAAGAGGTAGATAACTGCACAGAAAATATCTCTCTTCGTGTTGGCTGTCATTTCTGAACTAGACAGGCAAATACTTGGGACCAATCTAAGGTTATTGTTTGCCAGAGGCACCAATACTTTATTGAGACATTGTCCCTAGAAAAAGTTGACGTGCTCATTTGCACTTGAGCATTTGCAACAGATCTACCGAGTGTCCAGACTAATTATAGGCAAAGTTAAAATCAGTTTTGTTCCAAAGAAAATCAGTAACCAGTGTAGTGAGTTAGTTCTATTATTTAGCATTTTGAAATGTTCTACAAGAAGAGATGCTAAGCAAGATGCAAAGATTGAAGGAGCTCAGAGATTCCAATTTATCAAATCAGAATAAATGCCATTACTCCGCTGTTGAAAATTCATCTGAAGAATAGCAATTCAAATATTTTTGCCTTTATTCATTATGCTGCATGTGGCAAAATGAAAAGCAAATTAAAGATTCTTGATTCCCATTAAACTAACTTCAAATGTTTACTGAACCTGTTTCCAAAACTTACTGGATTGTCAGAATAGAAAATGAGAATCTTAAAGTTTAATTGAGTTCTTGCAGAGCAATGTCTCAAATTTGGAACTGGTGTAAGCCAAATTGATCTCTTATTCTGCAATTTGGTGATGCTCTGCCAGGCCTCTACTGCAGCCATCTTCCGCTCCTGCTTGTTTCGGGGACTCTCCCCTTAAGTTCTCTCTTCTGCATATGGAAGGCCTGTTCAATTAGATTTAGATTGGAACTCTGACTTGGCCATTCAATAATTTTCCAGTTTATAGCTTTGAAAAACTCCTTCGTTGCTTTAACAGTATGTTTGGGATCATTGTTTTGCTGTAGTGCCAACCAATAAGTTTGGAGGCATTTCCTTGAACTTGAGCAGATAAAATGTTTTTAAAGAATTAATTTTGTCACTGCTATCAGCAGTTACATCTTCAATGAAGATTAGTGTGTCAGTACTTATAGCAGACATGTATGCCCAGGCTATAACACCCCAACCACCAGATAAGGTGGTATGCTTTGGATCTTGGGCAGTTTGTGTAGGCCTCCACACTTTGCTCTTGCCATGACTCTGATACAGGTTAATCCTGGTCTCATTTGTCCACAAGAGCTTATTCCAGAATTCTGCAGGCTCTTAAACACTTGGAGAACTGTAGTCTGACCATCCTATTTCTGTGGCTAACTAATGGTTTGCATCTTGCCTCTGCATTTCTGTTCATGCAGTCTTCTGCGGATATCCACAAATGCTTCCTGAAGAGTGTTTCTGATCTGCCGGACATATTTTTCTACATTACAATAAGAATTCTTCTGTCATCAACAGTGGAGGTCTTCCTTTGACTACCAATCCCTTTGCGATTACTGAGCTCACTATCTTAATGATGTTCCAAACAATTGATTTTGGTCATCCTAAGATTTGGGTGATGTTTCTTACTGTTTTATTCTAGTTTTGCAGCCTTTGACTTTCATTGACAAAACTCTGGTCTTCGTGTTAAAAAAAATGGCAACTACCGACTTCAAAGGTGATCAAAAGCAAGTCAAGCTCTCTTATGCCTGCACCAATGAAGCAATTAAACATACCTGAGTATTCACAAACACCTGTGAAGCCAGAAGTCCCAAACATTATGGCGCCATAAAACGGAGTAACTATGCATAAAAAGTGCTGTAATTTCTACAAGGTCAAACTAAAATTATACAAATAACCTTGAATAAAATCTGGAGTGTGGACTTTAATTACATGTGAATTGTTTGATTACAAATTTAAAACTGTGGAGCACAGGGGCAAATAAAGGAAAAGAAAGCATCTTTGTCCCAAATATTATGGAGGGCACCATACATCTATGATAACCTCACATGCCCTCCATTACTTCAGCAACTTCTAGTTCCCTGAACTCAAGAGACTTCTAAGTAGACATATGAATGTGATGGGGATAGAGGGACATGGATCAAATACAGCAGCATAGTTTCAGTTCAATTTGGGCATCATTTTTTTGTGCAGACGTTGGCCAAAAGGCCTGTTCCTGTCATGCCCTTTCTATGTTCTGTGTTTTTAAAAGAGGTTAATGATCTTGTCCTTTTGAAAACAAATTCTGGACGAGTTTGAATTTTGTTTCACAGCCAGACAGTGAAACATAATGTTGAATTGGCTGACTGGTGTATGGCTGAAGCATTCCATTCCATCCATACTGGATCTACGCAGGTTTCCTCCCATGGGAGAGTCATCATGAAGTGCTTCAAGAGATTGGTCATTGCTCACATTGACTCCAGCCTACCAACCACCCTGCTGATGCTGGGATCAAGGACAATACCCAAAAAAAAGAGAAAGTCATGAAGTATTTGCAGAATAAGAGGCAATCAATGTTTCAAGCCTGAGCTCTTTGTCAGGAGATTTGTCACAAAGGGTTCAGGCCCAAAACTCTGACTGCCTAATTTCCTGTGGATTCTATGTGACCCGCTAGATTCTCCACAATTTTCTCTATTTAATTTGACCCACTCCAATTTGTTGAAACGAGTCTATAGCAGATACCATCGCCCTGGCCACTAACTCAGCCCTGGGACACCTGGACAACTAGGACACTTAGTTCAGATTGCAGCTCTGCCTCAACACAATGGAAACAAACAAATTTTCCCCCAAACTAGGGTCTCAGCAGCCCTCTCTGCAATTCAATTTGTAACTCGGCGCAGGCTGCATTCAGTGAAAATTGTTGATAGCATCCCATGATTATCTTTAATACCAGGTCCCCACAAGGCTGTGTACTCCCTGTGCACCCACTATTGTGTGTCCAAACACTGCTCCATTAAGAAATTTGCAGATGACAACAATGTTGTGGACAGGATCTTTAACAATGACAAGTTGGGGTGCAGAAGAGAGATAGAGGGACTAGTGGCTTAGTACCGGGACAACAACAAAATGTCAGCACGACCAAGAAGCCAAATGTAGATTTCTGGAAGAGAGGTGGAGCTCATTCCCTGATCTGTATCAATAGTAGAGAGAATGTACAGCTTTAGGTTGCTGTTGACCTCTCCAGTGGCTTGTCATGGACCACTCATGTCAGCACAATGACCAAGAAAACACACCAGCACCTCTACTTCCTTTGAGGAAATGTGGAATTCATTGGTTTCTCTTAATATCTATTGGTGCATAATTAAAAGCATTCCCACCTAAGATCCCAAGAAACTGCGGAGGGTTATGACCATGGCTCAGGTCATCACCATCCGTCTATCAATTCTGATCTCTCACTGCCTTGGGGAAAACAAGAGTTTTCAGTGAGAAGATTGTCAGGACTGTAATATATTAAAGTGACAGAGTGATTTGTGTGATGTGTCAAAGGTTATAAAAAAGGGTAATTGCAGGACTGGTGAAAAGCAGCTCACACAAGACAGACCATTTTAGTTTTTTGGGCTCTGTCATAAACATTCAGTTTTCTTCTTGCATGAGGATTTGCAAATATTGTATAGTGTTCACTGCTTCAGATTAATGAATTCCCTGAGGCGTTTGATTTGTGATTGTTTTTCCCCAAGTGGATTTTGCATAACTTTTGTTGTTTATTTTTAAATTGACATTGACCTGTCTTCCTATATTTAAACCAAACTAAAATATGAATGCTTAATCATATAGTGAAATTAAATGAAAAGTAAAAAAACACTTGGCCCAAATTTATGAACAAAATAAGTGAAGCTTTCTGTGCAAGTTGTTATGAAAGATTAAATCAAAAAATGGCAAAAAAAAGCATTTTATTTACCACTGAGAGGAACAATTAGGGCAAAGTTAACGTGTATAACTACTATGCTTCTCTGCTCCACAATTTTAAATTTGTAATCAAACTATTCACATGTAATTAAAGTACACATTTCAGATTTTATTGAAGGTTATTTGTAGGCATTTTGGTTTGACCATGTAGAAATTACAACACTTTTTATACATATTCCCCTCATTTCAGGGCACCATAATGTTTGGGATATTTGGCTTCATAGGTGTTTGTGAGTATTCAGGTCTGTTTAATTGTTTGGTGCAGGTATAAGAGACCAAGCCAAGTCAACTTTATTTATCATTCATACCATGCTCGCATGGTAGGAAGAGATGGTCTTTCCCTAAGATCACAGAGCATATTTACGTAGATGTGATAGGAAAGTAGTATACACATTAAAATATTAAGGTAATAAGATGAAAACACAAAGTCCACGGTTCACTCTCCACATTTATACTGGGAGTTCAGGAGCCTGATGGCTTTGGGGGGAGGGGGAGGTGGTGAAGGCTGGATTGGACGTAAGGGCCCAAGCACTATGATGCCTCCTGCCAGATGACAGAAGGGAGAACAGTTTACATGTAGGATGCGTGGAGTCTTTCACAATGTTTATTGCTTTCCACCTGCATCGCGTGTAGTAGATGTCCTTCATGCGAGGAAGAGGATTCCCAACAGTTTGCTTCTAAGCTTTGATCACCCATTTTTCAACAGGAGGACCAGATTTGTGCCAATAAAATTCAAATAAGCCATTAGGAGGTTGAAAAACAAGAATAAAACAGTAAGAGACATCGCCCAAACCTTAGAATTACAAAAATTAATAGTTTGAATCATTATTAAGAAAGGGTGCCCTGGTGAGCTCAGTATTCACAAAAGGACTGGTATTCCAAAGAAGATCTCCATTGCTGATGACAGAAGAATTCTCATCATTATGAAGAAAAATCCCCTAACATATGTCAATGAACTGTCTGCAGAAGATTTTATGAACAGAAATACAGAAGCTACACTGCAAGATGCAAAACATGGCAAAGGTGGTATGCTTTGGATCTTGGGCAGTTCTTTTATGCCTCCACACTTTGCTCTTGTCATCATTCTGATGCAGGTTAATCTTGGTCTCATCTGACCTTTTTCCCCAAATTCTGTAGGCTCTTTTAAATGGCAAACTGTAATATGGCCATCGTGTTTTTGTGGCCAACTAGTGGTTTGCATGTAGCCTCTGTATTTCTGTTCATGAAGTCTTCTGCAGACCCTAGTCATGAACACATGGACACCTGCCTTCTGAAGAGTGTTTCTGATCTGACAGACATATGTTTTGGGATTTTTTCATCATTATTACCTGTCATCAGTATTAGAGGTCTTTCTTGGAATACCAGTCCCTTTGCGATTACTGCGCTCACCTGTATGGGATTTCTTTTTAATGATGTTCCAAACTGTTGATTTTGGTAAACCTAAGGTCTGGGTGATGTCTCTTACTGTTTTATTCTTGTTTTTCAGCCTCATAAAGGCTTCTCTGACTTTCATTGGCACAGCTCTGGTCCTCATGTTGAAAAATGATAACTACCGATTCCAAACTGTGATCAAAAGTTTAGAAGCAAGCCTAGTTCCCTAATAGTTTCATCAATGAAGCAAGTAAATATAGCCGAGAAATCATGAACATCTGGTGTGCACTTTAATTTGATTACAAATTTAAAACTGGGCAAATAAATGAAAAAATATTGAAAAAGAAATTTCTGACTTTTCTCACTTGATATCACAGGAGAATAACTAAAATATTAAAGAACTAACCACCTAGGTCCTCCTCTCACCCAACTTCTGTTGATCTGGCAGTAAATGGTTATATTTGAGAACATAAACCCCAGGTTCAAGGCCAGTTTCTTTCCTACTGTTATCAGACTCTTGAATTAACCATACTTTTAACCATTTCCTGCAACATTACAACATAAGAAACAAGAGCAGGAGTCTGCCATCTGGCCCATCAAACCTGCACCGCCATTCAGTGAGATCATGGCTAATCTGGCCTTGGACTCAGCTCTCTTACCTGCCTTTTCCCTACAACCCTTAATTCCCCTCATTTGAAAAAATGCGAAATCTATATGCCTTAAATATATTTACTGAGGCATTATCTACTGCTACTGCAGACCATCAGCAATAGAAATTCACCAAGACAGTTATTTTTTAAAACAATATATTTATTAATAATATCTTACTTAAATCTACCCCAAAGTTTTGTCTTAGAAATCCTGTGTTGAAATTCAAGACTTTCAAACTGATACTCAGAAATAATTACGAAGGAGGTGAGAGACTAAGCGATCATACTGTCAAAAACTCACAAGTCCTTGTTGATTTGCTTCCAGAAATATCTCCTTTCATACAAAATATTATCAAAACTCCCCTTTTCATTGCGTGGGGAAACAAAACATGTGATTGACTTCCATGATGCTTCCAAGACCCAGGCATGGATCAGTTGAAATGACCATCACATTGGTCATAATCCAATGCAGGAATTCACCTGCTTCCTTTACTCAGATATGGGTCAATCAAACTGACCATTACAACTGTCACAGTGATTCAATAATTCCCTGACAAGGAGAATCACAGAGTCATTCCATCTCTCTCTTTATCTGACGGCTGTCTGATCAATACTGAATTTTGTTCCTTTAAGTTGCTATGAGCCCAAAGGATCACAAACCCCAGCAGCAATAGATATTCACCATGACAAATTTTTACTTAAATAAAAGTTGTTTTTAATTATCTTTAAACATGAAAACAGAATGAAACTTAAACTTATCACTATTAACTTAACTACCCAACTTAACCCCCTTCTAATTCTAAGCGCACGTGTATGTAATGTGTGTAATTTTAAGAAAGGTTCTTTGGTTCACAATTCAATCTCACTTCTTTCAAGTTCTCTGGAAGCAGGCAATTCTTATACTGTGCACAGAATTTAACATGTATAAAGTTCACCAGGCTTTGGTGCTCTCTTTTTCTCTCTCTCCCCGCCCCTCCCTCCATTTATGATTCCAACTGCCAGCCACAGGTCCTTCTCTCTCTCACTTGCAAAATCCCCTCCTTCTCCAGCAAACAATAGGAGTTAGTCTTCGTCTCCCATATGTTGTTTAGGTAAACAAACCTCTCTTTGACCTTTGAGTGAGTACTTTCCAGAGAGGTCAGAAATGTCCAACACAGACAACCTTTCTCCAGTCCATTCATTTCATGACATCATTTCAATTAGCACCTACTTATGAAATATGCATAGCATTCTCCATAGTGTCTGTAAAGTCACTGAATATGAATTCTTCAGTATTTCAAATAAGATCTGTTTTAAAGTGTGTGTATGTATGTAACCCACTCTAATTTTACCAATTTATCTCCCAAAAACATTCCCAAATATTACATCACAAAGTGAACCAATCACATCATCTTCTCTCACCACTTGTTTTCCCTCAATAAACCACCATTGTTCTTGGTCTTAGTTGACAGCATCAACCTTGTTTATAGTTTGGACCTGATGGTGCCATGCAGTCTGTAAATTTTATGAACACTATGAATGGTTGCAGCCTGCACCAATCCCCAAAGTGATACACACTAAATGAAACAGTACGTTTTATACTTTTCTATATACCCTGCACTATTTAATGACTATTTGCTTCTGCCCACTCTACCGTCTTATTTGTTTGTCTAGTTATTTGTTTGTTATTATTGTACAGAGTGCACACACAACAAAGTTTCTTATTGTATATTGGTATGAGTGACAATATACAATTCAAGATTGCAGAAGATCAAAAGCAAGGGAAGACAATTGTCAGAGGGGGGTGCAGAAAAGGATAGATGTGTGGGGCCGTGGAAATGTCAGGAACAGATGAAGAGAAGATATCTCAAGGTAATGTTGCAATAATATTTGGGACCAGAGGGCTCTGCAGAAGTTGATTCTATGAATTATTTCATGAATCAGAGTGAGCAGGCGAAGGGGGTTGAGAGGAGGGAGTGTGGGAGGAAGAAGCTGTAGAAGGAAAGTTGGGGGGAATAGTATGTCGACGCGAGAAATGAACAAATGGGGAAAGAATGAATAGGCATGGGAGGAAGAAGCAGTGGGGAAAGAGTAGAGCATGGGAAGGGATCAGATGAAAGGGAAGGAATGAGCACAAAGGAGGGAACAAGCAAGGGAGAAGGGACAAGTGAGAGTGGAGGAAACGGGTGAGGGAAAGAGCGACTGATGGGGAGAGAGCAAAGAGGGGAAGGAAATTTTGGGGGAAGGAAGGCTTGAGAGAAAGCAATTAAAGAATTAACAAGGACCATCAGCAACAAAGTGTGAGTTAAGCCTCATAGTTACATTTTGTAACAGGAATTTTCAATGATGGTCAACAGGCATTTAATAAAGTTTTGTGGAATCTAGCAGGCCTTTGGTCCAGGATCCACAATAGCAGATAAGTGGTAACTCTGCCTTGCCTGCAGTAAAAAGAATCTTAGGGTTGTATGTTATGTCATGTATGTACTCTGACATTAAATCTGAAATCTAACCTCAGAAAGTATAAAAGCCCGTGAGATTCAACAAAAAAGTCAAATTACATTTAAAATTTCTTTGTAGATAAATGTATCAAAGTTGATAGCAATCTGCAAAGATATATCTGATACAATGAATTTGGCAAGAACATTCAAGACAAGGAAATGCACATGCTACGATATTGAGAGGTGGTCATTGAAGGTACTAAAGGTCAGAAAGATAGTGCTTTAAAGATAATAGCATGAAACCTCTGTCAGAATTGTAGAAAATTGTCAACAAAACACAAACTGCTGGAGGAGCTCAGCAGATAAAGCAGCATCTGTGGAGGTGGAAGGATGGTTAACGATTTGGGTGGAGACGGTGTGTCAAGTGCGGATGGTGAGATAGAAAAATACGGAAGGAAAAATTAGAAAAGTAGCAAGGATCATCAGCAAGAAAGTTCGAGTTGTACCTCACAATTAAGGTTTTCACGTCACGATGCAGTGTCTTGACCCAAAGCATTAACTATCCACAGATGCTACCAGACACACAGAGTCACTCCAGAATTTTGATTTTTGCTCCAGATTACACTACCTGTTGTCTCTGTGCCTCGGTAGAAAATACCAATCAGGTAAATAGTAAAAGTATGCTCAATATTGATCACCAGTGCAATAACATGTTAGAGGGTACTGAGGCTATTTACTAGAATACTTTCAGGACAGGAAAATCTTGCTAATGAAGAAGCATTAAACTATTCTTTTTTGGAACAGAGGGAGTGAGAGGAGAATCAATGGAGGTGTAAAAATTACAAGAGCCAAGATAGAGTATAACTGAGATGTCAATAAACAAATGGATTGACTTTCCAGGTGAGATGAGAATTTACTACTCGAACAATGGAATTTCAAAGCTCTCTGTCTGGTAGAGGTTGGATGCTTCCTGGCATTTGAACAACATCCAGATGAACATTTGCAATGCGGTAGCATCACAAGCCAGAAAATGGTATTGGGCTCTATTTGTTGCAGCCTTTCTCTTGACAGCCTCCTGCGCTATTAAGTTCTATACTACTTTTTTTTTAAACATGGGTCTGGAAACAAGATGGTAGGAAGATATAAAATACCTATTAAAAAAGAGGAAGAGAGAACCTGCTAAATCTATTGATGATTTAAGAAGTTTATGACTCAGAGACTAGAAATGGTGCATCCAGTTTCACAGATTTACTAATGGTAAAGCCCAAAGCATTTTATAAAACAAGTAGTATACAACTGCAAAATTAAGACCCTTAAAGATAAAATGTTTAACCATAAATAGCAAACAAATGAAATTTTGAGATTATATTTTGTCACAATTATTTCGTCAAATATGCACCATTGTACAACTTGTATATAAATAAACTGAAGGAATTATCCTAGAACTGCATAATTATTTCATCCACTGTGAAGATGTATTCACACAGTTCCCCTAAAAAATTACGCAGGGATGCTTCAAGGCCATATCACATTGCTGTAGTTTGTCAAACTCTGACAATCAGCCTCAGCTGTCAAGCGGAGATCAGGAGCCTGCCAACAACAGAGGATAAAATCATTTTTCCTTCCTCATGTAACCAACCACGGAAGTTTTACAAAGAACAAAAATAGCTGGAAGCGACTTGAAATACTTACTGCAATTAGACCCATTACAAACACCTTCCAGCATTTTACTGCTGTCAGCCTTTTCCTTAACTGTGTTGAAGAAGACCGCAGAGCCCACCTCACTGACAAAAGACAAAGGAGGAAAAACCCAACACCCAACCAACCAATTTTCCCTTGCAACCGCTGCAACCGTGTCTGCCTGTCCCGCTTCGGACTTGTCAGCCACAAACGAGCCTGCAGCTGACATGGACATTACCCCTCCATAAATCTTCGTCCGCGAAGCCAAGCCAAAGAAGAAGAAAAGTCACTGCAATACTGTTGTCTACGAACTCATAAAACTTATGGGAGAAATAAAATGGACCTGGTTTTATATTTAGTTATTTCCTAAATTTGAAAACCTTTTCACCTTTACAGTGAAATTGAAAAAAAAATGTTTTATCTATCCCATAATCAACCTTACAGAAACCTTCAGAGATAATGAAGGTCTCCAGTTTGAAATGTATAAGGACAGAGATTGAAGTGTGTTTAACCAGCTCCTAATTGAAAGGCATGAAAAATGTCAACCAGGTTAATGTTTCCTATTCATTACAAAGATTCTGCCATCCAAGTAACACTAACTATGTTGTGAAAAAAAATGAACAGGAATCAGGAAACAAAAACATGACTCTAGGACAGAGGTGAAAGTAAGGCAGGACATAGTCCTTGTTAGTAAATGTATGATGCAACCAAAACGAAAGGATAATTCAGCAATGTGAACAGTATGACAGCAATGGTAAAAAATGTGTTACTTCCACACCGTCTTGCTGAACACAGGCACACCTCAGGGCTGTATTCACACTACTGACCAATGACTGGATCTCCAGATCCTGCTCCAACAGTGCCATCAAGTTGGCCTCATCACCAACAACAATAAGTAGCACGACAGAAATGGTGTGAGAGTAACAAGAAGTTGATCGTGGACTTCAGGAGAACCAGGAATGACCACTACCCATCAACAACTCAGTAGTAGAGAGTGGAGAGCACCAAGTTCCTTGGAGTTCACTTAACTAGTGACCTATCATGGACACTCAACATTTCATGTGTTAGGAAGGCTGAAATGGGCAAGGCTACCAGCCACCATTAGATCAACCTTCTATAGGAGTTCTAACAAGAGCATCCTGGCCATCTGCATCACAGTGGGGTATGGCTGCTGCAGAGAAATGGATTGGCAGCCAATCTACAGGACCATAAGAGGATCACTGGAGTGGCAGAGAGCATCACTGGAGTCTCCCTTCCCTGCCATCGGCATGATCTACCGGGATCATGGTCTGTAGAGGGGGTGCAAAATCATTGAGAACCCCTTCCACCCTCCACACAGAATCTTTCAGCTGCTTCCATTGGGTAAGAGATACAGGAGGATCAGAGCCAGCACCTCCGGGCTGAGGAACAGTTTCCTCCCATGGGCAGGGAGAATGCTGAATGACCAAAGGAACTGTTCACACTAACCATCCGAGACTCTTGTATTCATGAAACAATATGTATTTATATTAATGAAATAGTTGTCCAGCATATGTATTGTTTGTCTGTATGTGAGTTATGCCTGGTTATATGATGTGCATTTTTCACCAAGAACTGAAGAACCCTCTTTCATCAGGTAGTACGATCAGATGAGAATAACAGGGGACTTCCATCCCTGCCTCTACAGCTTATAGCAAGTCCTTACATCTTTGAGCAGGTGTTCGTTCTTTGAACAGTTGCTTCAAATGAAAAGAGAAGGTGGAACACAAGATCCCTGTCTTCAGCACTCCAGAAGGCATTAGGTGCAGAGACAGCAATGGTCAGCATTTGGGAGTTACTGCTGAAGCCAACAAATAATTCATAGAGTCCAGGACATAGATGAGACCCTCAAAAGCAATCTTCTAACAAAGATATAATTTTCTAAAGTTATTGCTCAATTCATGGACTTCACTTAACAAAATTCTCCAATAATTAGGCTGTTCCTACTCGTTCAATGCTCCACTCTCGTGCTAGACCTCACACTTCTGCTTCATACTCCTACCACATGGGTTACACATACAGCTAATTATATCAGCGTGATAGCCAAGCATCGTGCACATCATCCACCAATGGACTTCCTTCTTTGCAGGAGAAGGTGGCTGGGAATACATAATTATATGCAGCATTATCACGGAAAGAGCAGGTGTATTTGTACGTCCAAACCACAGAAGAGCAGATGGAGCTTCCATTATTGACAAAGTGCCTGCTGAAACTGTGAGAAGAGCAGGACTGAAACCACTGAAGATCTATTTCCTAATTCCTTTCTTCAATTTTTACATCTGTGTCAATCCATAATTTCTTTCAAGTCTCAAGTTGAGTTGATCATTCATATCTCATTCCCACCAGCACAATCACCTGACCAACTGTTTTTCCTTTATTCATGCACTTAACAGTCCTTTTTTTGTATATTCCTCGATTAAATATGATTTTTAATCTTTCCCATTTCTTTTCTGTCATTTCTTAGTTTCTTTCATACTTCTTATTACCATGGATGAACAGGATCAAACTAACCAAATCACAGACGATGATGAGTTTATTGTCATATGCATTGTACAATGTACATATGAAATTCTTAATTGCTGTACCTAAAAAGAAATACTATTATAGTAAACTAATTGAATTAGACAGTAAATATGTAAGAGAGCTATAAATATTCCATGATCCTTGTGGAAATGAGTGACTTGCAATTATGCAATGATTGGTGTAACAATGGGAGGATCAAGAACCTGACAGCTGTTGGAAAGAAACTGTTCTTGAACCAAGAGGTGTTGGTTTTCAGGCTTTAGTAACTTCTGCCCAAAAGCAGCAATGAGAAGAGGTGGTGATGAAGTAGGTAGAGGTTATTTATGAAGTTCGCTGCCTTCCTGAGGAAGCACCTCGTTGCATGCAATGAAGGGAGCTCAGGGCTGATGATGGACCTGGCAATGTTTGTTGCCTTCTGCAGCCTTCTACAATCCTGGGCACTCAAATTCCCGAAATGGGCTGTGATGCAACCAGTCAGTATAATTTTCACAATGTATCCAACGAACATGCCAAATCTCCTCAGGGTTCTTAGAACATAGAGGCCACTGGTGTGCCTTCCTCATGGTTGCCTCAATATGCTGGCTCCAGGAAGAGGCTTCTGAAATATGGACACCCAAGAACTTGGTTCTGACTCTCTCCCCCTCCTTCACATCAATACAGACAGGTGTGGGGTCCCCTGGCTTCTGCTTCCTAAAATTAGCTTCTTGGTCTTGGTGATATTGAGAATAACCAGGTTCTTGATGCCCCATTAGATATCTGAACTTCAAGGGAAATTCACAGGTATTTGAATTAGTTGAACTGCAAAAGAGCAGATGGAGATGAATGGGAAGAGCATATGAAAATGGTGTTGAGGGCAAGATTGAATTAACCACGATTTTGGTAAATAGCCGAGAGCTCTTGTATATGCTACTATATTTACTGACCATGAAATATACCTGGAGTTTAAGGGTGAAGAATTTTTTTGAAGCCTCAGGCCAGTCAACATGAGATGTCTGGGTCCAGCATCCTGTGACCCATCCTAACTTTAGGTAAAGCTATGTCACAGCTGGTAAATCGAAAAGAGAGAGTAACTAGTCAGTTGTGAGGAAGTTCAAACAAAACTGTTCCCTTTACAGACGTGCACAACCTTTTTAAAAACCCTGCAACACGCGCCCCAATGAAGTCACTGGGTCGTGACGTTCGGCAGCCGGTTCGCTGGAACTTGTAGTACCACAACAAAGCGATAATCCTGCATTAAAATTTTGACATCAAAAACATATTTTAACTCATCATTTAATAATACTGTACACATTTGAGAAAAATTAACCATGATTGGCTGAACAATGAAAATTAATTTTTGGATATTTTCAAAATTGGGTGATATTCTGGCTTGATTATTTTTCACTTCTAATTAACTTAATGTTCTCTCTCCTGGCTCCTGGCCTTCTTAATTGAATTCAGTTTACAGTACTATGAAGATTTTATTCTGTGCAAATATTAAAGAGAGGATTACTAGCATGGAAAAATAATGTATGATGATTGGAACAGGTACATTCTGGCGGGTTACATTACTATAGCTGACCATTCAAATATGAAGGCTAATATAGGTATCACCAGTTAAATCACAGCATAACTTTTCCATTCTTATTCCATTTTCTTTTTTTTCCCACAAATGTGCTGTATAAAATTATGTATCCTGGATTTAACATTAATTTCAGATGCTCAGTACAATTATGGTGCAAATACACCTTATATTCTCAACGAGTTATCCATGAAGAGTACTCACAATGACAGCCAAAATTCTCAAATGCTGCTAAATACTTTATACATCAAGAGTTATTTTTATATATTCATTGTTTTAGGAGACTAAATTTGTATGTATAACACCCAAAATGCTGTTGGCATTTTATGGCCTTAATTATCTGTACTCAATATTTTTTTTAGAATGCTACTTGAATGCCTAAGCTCCTGTTCATCCATAACTTTCAGAAGCTATTCATTAAATGTGCATTATTGTTCTTGCATTTCTTTCCAAAATCTATAAATTGAACTGCACCTGTCACATTTTCCAAGCTATCTTGCTAAATACTTACTAAATGGCCTACTTTCAAATTATCAGCAAACACCAACATTTTGCTCCAGATGCCCCAGTTGAATCATCAATGCAGATTGGCAATCAATAGACCTTTTTTTTTAATAGTGGAAATAAAGTAAATGTAAAAGCAGATATTGGCAGTGATGTCAGCCGCGACCCAGGAGCGCGATTTTTAAAATTATATTGCTAATATTGCTAATTACATTGCACGAGTTCTGCTTGAGTTCTAAGACTGCTTGAATAGATCTCCACCAGCAGTCTTACCTGCTCTTCGGTTGCCATTTCAGATATAGGCTGGTTTCCCTTCTCCGTGCATATGTTTGACATCACGGCGATGGACGGCACTACTGCACCACTCGCCCCGCCTCCTTCAGCTCTGAAAGATGGCTCCAAACACTACTCAGTTGAAAGCAACGCTGGATCAGCCTGATAGGCCTTCTCCATAAAAAGGTAAATTCATCCTTTTTCATTGAGCCACCTTTAATGCAGCTTTGCACCATAAAAAAAACCTAATGTTCACTCTTTCTTCACCAGTCATTCTCAATTCAAATATTCTCCAATTATATAAGACATTAATGTGTCCATGACCAGCCAAACTCGTTTTGAGATGAAGATTCAAGGAAAAATATTGGGCAGACACCTTGGATAACCCTCCCTATTCTTATTCAAACTATGCATCCAACTGATATGAAAGTCAGGGCCTCAGTTTAGCAACTCATCTGAAAAACATTACATGCAGTTCCTGCGTTAAAAAGAAGTTCCATTACCTCGGTCTGTCTTTAATTCTGATTTTTATGTAAGTCAGAACATGTACTTACAGAGTTCATTTAGTGTCAATGAATCAAATGTTTATCCAATCCCTCCACACCTACATCTGCGACACCTCATATGCCCTCCATCTCCTCAATGACTTCAGATTCTCTGAACCAGACCGCCTCATCTTCACGATGGATGACCAATCCTTTATACCCCTATCCCCCAACACAGAAGGTCTGAAAGCATTTTGCTTCTTCCTGAACCAAAGACCCAACCAGTCACCCTCTACCATCATCCTCCTCCACCTGACAGAACTGGTCCTCTTTCTAAATAATAACTTATCACACTTCCTCCAAATCAAAGGAGTAGCTATGGGTCCTAGCTACGCCTGCCTACCTGCAAGCTTTGTGGAGCAATCAATGCTGCAAGCCGACATAGGCAAGACCCCTCAGTATATAGATGACTACATCGAGGCTGCCTAATGCACTCGCAATGAGCTTGTCAACTTCATCCACTTCGCATCCCAAGTTCCATCCCGATCTCAAACTCACCTTGTTCATCTCCGATAACACTCTCCCCTTCCCTGGATCTGTCTCCATCTCAGGAGGCCAGCTTTCCACCAACATATACTACAAACTCTCCAACTCCCACAACTACCTGGACTACATTCCTCACACTCTGTCCCCTACAAGGATTCCATCCACTTCTCTCAATTTCTCCATCTCTGCTGCATCTGTTCCCAAGATAAAATGTCTGCCTTCTTCCACAAACGTGGCTTCCCCTCCACCGCTATCAACTCAACCCTCACCACATCTCCTCCATTTCCTGCTCATTTTCCCTGGCTCCCTCTGCTCCTAAATGCAACAAACATAGAATCCCCTTCATTCTCACCTTCCACCCCACCAGCCTCCACATCCAAGACATCACCTGACAGAATTTCCGGTACTTAATACAGGATCCCACCACCAGACACATTTTTCTTTCTCCTCCCATCTTGGCCTTCTGCAGGGACAGCTCCCTCCACGATTCCTCATGCACTCATCCCTCTCCCCACCCATCGCATTCCTGGCAACTTCCCCTGTGCCCGCAGGTGATGCAATATTTGCACCCACACCTTCCCCCTCACCATGGTCTGGGGCCCCAAACAGGCCTTTCACGTGAAGCAACACTTCCCTTATAAATCCAGAGGACTTATTTACTGCATCCGGTGCACCCTTAGTGACATTCTCTACATCGGAGAAACTGGTTGCAGACTGGGAGATGGCTTCGCTCAGCACCTCTGCTTCATTTGCAACCACAGCGACCTCTAAGTGGCCAACCATTTCAATTCTGGGTCACACTCCCATGCTCACATGTCTGTCCATGGCCTTATGTACTGTCCCACCCTGACCACCCGCAAATTGTTTTCCGTTTGGGCACCCTCCAGCCTCATGGCACGAACATTGACTTTACTGCTTTCCATTAAACCTGCTCGCCTTTTCTTTCCCCTCCCCTTCTGTCCTTCCAGTTCTTTCACCCCCTTCCCCCTCATTGCTGCTGTCCCCTCCCTCCTTTCTCCACCTATCATCTCCTGCCTCACCACCACCCCTTCCCCGCTCCTACTCTTTTGTTTGGATGTTTGCCGACATTTTCTCCCACTTTGATGAAGAGCTCAAGCCTGAAACGTCGGTTGTGTATCTTGGCGTTTGGTAAATAAAGGACACTGACCTGCTGAGTTTCTCCAGCATTTTGTGTTTTTACTTCAACCATGGTTTCTACAGAATTTTGTGATTTACCAAATGTTTACATAGTATATATTTAACCTTTATATACATATAAAGCAATTCCCAATACACATAAACATAATAATACAGTACATAATAATAAAATTAACTACATATGGTCATAAGTTCATGATTAAAAGTTAAAACACTCACAGAAGATGATGGTTACTCTCTCGCAATGCTGGGTGATGGCAGCAACCCCAACCCCACAGCTCTCCCGCATCATCACTCCTTCCTATCCGCACCTAGGTTTTTTATTTGTACCCTCCTCTCACTCATTCCCTCCCCCTTCCCCCTCCCACTTGCTCAATCCCTCCTGCTTGCTCCATCTCTATTGGGCAATGGCAGCATCATGCGAGAGTATTCTACAGCATATTCTCTCACGATGCTGGGCGATAGCAGCATCACGCGACGGAATCCTGCAGCATAATCATGCTTCTGGCAGGCTGCACCAAAGGAAAACGCAGGCACTATTGTGGAAACACAGCTTTATTCCACTCATATAAAAATCTAGTTGGCTGCTAGCTTACGGTGATCCCGCAGAGAGAGAGAGAGAGAGAGAGAGAGAGAGAGAGAGAGAGAGAGAGAGAGAGAGAGAGAGAGAGAGCACAGTCGGGACCTCGGCTTTATACCATGGGCCCTTTGGTCCCACCTGGTGGTTGGATGTCAGTAGGCCGGGTGCTGGGTCTCTAGGCCACTGTTGGCCGAGTGATGTACCGCAATGCTCAAACCAGAAGTTCATGGCATTCAACTTCTGGTCGGCTTCTCTGTATGCAAGTATGAGTTGTTTATAAATCGGGCATTTTCAACCCAGGGACTGCCTGTTGTTCTGATAGTACTTGTAGAGCATGTCAAAAGAATCAAAGGCTTGTTGATCCAAACCAAGGCTTTTATTAATTAGAAGACTGGAGTGTATCACATGTTGGTCGACCAGTCCAGAATGACTTGGTCTGTCTAGGAGCAACCCTTTAAGACCTGCCAATAGGTGTGGCTACACTCTCAGCCAATCACAGTCATCCTACACTACAATCTGTACATATACACATTGGTGATGGAATCTGTACTATCACAGTACTGCACTGGGTTGGCAAACCAAACTTTGAGTTTGACTCAGCAACAGGTTTTTAGCTTCAATCATTTTTGTAGTCCGTTAACTAATTTTCTATCAACACATAGCTATGTATTTTTATATCATGCTACAATTTTTTTTAAGCAAGCCTCTTTTGAAGTCTCAACAAACAACTTTCAGATAATCCATATGTGGAATTTAAACACTACTGCTTTTATCCATTCTGTCAGTTGTTTCTTCGAAACCAAAACTCATATTTTTCTGAAACACAAGTTTTATTCAACAATCCATCTTGATTATCCTTACATCAAACATTCATTTTGACATATTCCATGAAATCTCATGTGTGGAAAAATGTTTGCAAGTGATTTTCAAAATACAAGTTTTAACAAGTAATGGAATTATTAAGCAGTTCTTTCAAGGTGACGGACCTGAGGTACCTACACAGCAATTTCTGCTTTCCCGCCACAATACTATGCTTTTGTTGGCAATTCTACAGGACAGCCCACTTTACAGGACAGCTCATCTCCATCTTCCACACCTGTGCACTTCAAGACAGAAGTTAAAGACAAGCTGGAAGACAGATGGAGACTGCAGATGCAAGAATTTGAAAGCAAACACAATCTGCTGGAAGAACTCAGCAGGTCGAGCAGCATCAGTGAGAGGAAAAGAATGGGCTGCATTTTGATAAAGGGTTTCAGCTTTAGCAGAATTTCTCCAGCAGATTGGTTTTAGCTGGATTTCCAATGATGGGCTTCTACCACTGAACATGCAGCTCAGTACTGGAGAAAAGCAAAAGTATTGAGCTCAGGGATGCATGAACTTTGTGTGTGGCTTCTCACCTTATGCCAGGAATGGTTGGAAAACTTCCATATTTCAATGGACTTGTCAAATTTAATTGAAAGGGCAACTTAAGGTGGAAAGTTTCTCATTTCAGTTTACTTTCAAGTCATTCAAGTAATAGGTTTTCACTTCTGTTTCAATATTTATCAATTTTAACTATTTTTAATGTCTCTGATTAATACATAAAAATGGTTCAAAGGCTCTTGACCGCAGGCAGCTGTTGAAAGGCCATCCAAGCCATCTAGAAATGAGGGTCCCAAAATGACAACCTGCGTGTAATCGTTGCTTATGCTTTGCTTGGGTGGACACATTGTGCTCAGGCTTAATGGTATCACTACAATAATCTTGCCTGGGATTTAAGTTGCAAGATATAAAAACTTAACTGATGCCAAAGAGAAAATAAATTGTCAAAACAAAATTATATTTAAATGTTAAATATATTTAACATTTAAATTATATTTAAAGGAAAATTGCAAAAAGACAATGGCTCATTGTTCAAGCTAGAATGGGGACAGAAGATGAAAACAAAATAGTTGGTGTTCCCACACTGGTGATCATAAGGAGCTTTTCACCTGGGCAAGGATTAGAAAATTCTCTATAACCATTCTTCTAAAATCCACATACCATTCACCCTATACAAGACCAGTCATCTAATAAATCAATCATCCTGCAAAGGGAAGAATGTCATTAAGATGGAAAGTGTGACCAAGTTAAAAGGAAGAAACTACTAAATTTACTGAAAAAGGAAAAAATAGATATAGCATTTGTCCAAGAAACACACTTAACTGAATTGGAGCACAAGAAATTAAAGAGAGATTGGGTAGGACATGTAACAGCAGCATCGTATAATTCAAAAGCAAGAGGAGTGGCTATATTAATTAGCAAAAATGTGCCATTTAAAATAGAAGAGGAAATAATAGATCCAGCAGGGAGATATGTTATGATAAAATGTCAGATATATTCGGAGCTTTGGAATCTACTTAATATATATTCACCTAACGAAGAAGATCAAAAGTTTATGCAAGATATCTTTTTGAAGGTAGCTAATACGCAAGGGAACATACTAATAGGAGGGGATTTCAATCTGAATTTAGATCCAAATATGGATAAAACGGGGAAAAAAATTAACAGGAAGAACAAAGTAACCAAATTTATAATTAAATCAATGCAAGAAATGAAACTTGTGGACATATGGAGGAAACAAAACCCAAAAGAAAAGGAATACTCATACTACTCGACTAGACATAAAACATACTCAAGGATAGACCTATTCCTGTTATCAGCCCACATTCAAGGGAGAGTTAGGAAAACGGAATATAAAGCAAGACTATTATCGGACCACTCACCCCTGTTATTGGCAATAGAGCTAGAGGACATCCCTCCAAGAATGTATAGATGGAGATTAAACCCCATGCTACTTAAAAGACAGGATTTTAGAGAATTTATTGAAAAACAATTAAAAATGTACTTTGAAGTAAATACGGAATCAGTGGAAGATAAGTTTATACTATGGGACGCAATGAAAGCATTCATTAGAGGGCAAATAATAAGTTATGCAACCAAGATGAAGAAGGACTATAATCAGGAAACAGAGCAGTTGGAAAGGGAAATAATAAACATAGAAAAAAAATTAGCAATAAAGGAAGATACAACCAAAAGAAGAGAATTGGCGGATAAAAAAATAAAATATGAAACATTACAAACATATAAGGTGGAGAAGAATATAATGAAGACAAAACAGAAATATTATGAACTAGGTGAAAAAACACACAAAATCTTAGCATGGCAGCTTAAGACAGAGCAAACTAAGAAAATGGTATTGGCAACAAGGAAAAAAGACAAACAAATTACATATAATCCAAAAGAAATTAAGGAAAACTTCAGAGAATTCTATGAACAATTATACCGAACTGAAAACGAAGGGAAAGAAGGGAAAATAGATGAATTTTTGACTAAAATTGAACTACCAAAACTACAAATAGAGGAACAAAATAAATTAACAGAACCATTTGGAACAGTAGAAATACAAGAGATAATAAAAAATTTACCAAATAATAAGACACCAGGAGAGGATGGACTCCCAATAGAATTCTACAAAACATTTAAAGACCTAATAATACCGCCCCTCCTGGATATAATCAACCAGATTGATGAGACACAAAACTTACCAGATTCATGTAAAACAGCAATAATTACAGTGATACTAAAACAAGGGAAAGATCCACTCTCACCAGCGTCATATAGACCAATATCTCTGCTAAACACAGATTATAAGATAATAGCTAAACTACTAGCAAACAGATTAGCAGAACAGGTACCGAAAATGGTAAATTTAGACCAAACTGGAATTATCAAAAAAAGACGCACAACAGACAATATTTGTAAATTTATTAACTTAATTCATGCAGTAGAAGGAAATAAAGCACCGGCAGTAGCAGTTGCTTTAGATGCAGAGAAGGCCTTCGACAGAGTAGAATGGAATTACTTGTTCAAAGTATTGCAAAAATTCAGTTTACCGGAGAAGTTTATTAATTGGATTAAAGCATTATATGAGGGACCGTTAGCGAAAGTGACAGTAAATGGACATGTATCAAAGCAATTTAACTTAAGCAGGTCAACGCGGCAGGGATGCCCGCTATCACCATTATTGTTTGCGCTAGCTATAGAACCACTAGCAGATTCGATAAGAATAGATAATAATATAAAAGGAATAATAATAAAAGACAGGGAATATAAAATCAGTCTGTTTGCGGATGATGTGATAGTGTACTTAACAGAACCAGAACTATCAATAAAAGAACTATATAAGAAATTGAAGGAATATGGAGAAGTGTCGGGATACAAGATAAACGTAAATAAAAGTGAAGCAATGCCTATGAATAACGCGGATTACTCAAAATTTAAGGAGGAATCCCCATTCAGATGGCAAATGCAGGCAATAAGATACCTAGGTGTGCAAATAAACAAAAATCTAGGCCAATTATATAAACTCAATTACAATCCACTAATGAAAAAATTACAGGACGATTTAGAGCATTGGAGAGAGCTACCACTAACACTGATAGGAAGGATAAACTGTATTAAAATGAACATTTTTCCAAGGATACTATACTTATTTCAGGCATTGCCAATACAACTGACAGAAAAATTCTTCAAAGAGTTAAAGAAAATAATAAGGAGATTTTTATGGAGAGGGGGGAAACCGAGGATAGCACTAGATAAATTAACAGAATGGTATAAACAAGGAGGCTTACAATTGCCAAACTTCAAAATTATTATAGAGCCGCACAATTAAGGTACCTATCAGATTTTTATCAAACAAGGGAAAAACCAGACTGGACGAGACTAGAATTAGACAAAATAGGGGAAAAGATACCTGAACACATATTATATAAATGGGACGAAAAATTGGTACAACATAGAACTTCTCCAGTATTACACCATCTCCTCAATATATGGAAGAAGATTCATGTAGAAAGAAATAAAATAAATTACCAAATACCAAAACTAATATTGACGCAAAATAAGCTACTCCCTTTTACAATAGACAACCTTGCCTTTAGAAAATGGGAAAAAAAGGGATTAAAAGAATAGAAAATTGTTTTTCAGGAAGTAGATTCTTATCCTTTGAACAAATGAGAGATAAGTACAATATAACTGGAGATACAGCGCTGGCATATTACCAACTGAGATCCTACTTGAAAGATAAATTAGGAAGCAATTTGAGTTTACCAGAGGGAAGTAACCTTGAATATGTGATTACAGATACAATGTTAATCAAAAGATTTATAACAAATATGTATATTAAACTGCAAGAAAAGGAGAATGAGGAAACAAATGGTAAAACTAAACAAAAATGGGAACAAGATTTAAATATAAAGATAAAAAAGGAAACATGGGAGAAGTTATGCTCTGGAACGATGAGAAATACAATAAATACGAGGCTGCGTATGATACAATATAATTGGTTACACAGACTATACATTACACCGCAAAAGTTAAATAAATGGGACCCAACAGTATCTGATAGATGTTTTCGATGTAAAAAAGAAAGGGGAACAACAATTCATGCAATCTGGACATGTGAGAGAGTAGAAAAATTTTGGGATGATCTCAATCAGATATTAAATAAAATAACAGAAAACAATATACCAAAGAATCCAGAGATCTTTCTCCTAAGTAACATAAAAAATAAAGAATTTGGAATTGACTTGGAAGATGCACAAAAAAGATTTGTCAAGATAGCCCTAGCCGTAGCAAAAAAATGTATTATGTCAACCTGGAAATTGGAAGATAATTTGAAAATACAACAATGGTATATAGAAATGAATAAATGTATTCCATTAGAAAAAATAACATATAGTTTAAGAAATAATATTGAAATATTCGAACAAGTATGGGAGCCTTACATTAAATACAATAGCGAAAACCTACCGGGAACAAACATTACCTAAGTTGATGGAAGGAGAAGAAAAGAAAAGAATGGACTCAGTAGAATTTCTGGTGTATTTTTGTTGAATGACAACATTGTCTGACTGAATTAATGCAACCTAGATTGTATACCTAAAATGGATGGGGGGGGGGGGGGTGGGGGGGTGGCTTGGGAGGAGGGGGGGGGGAGAAAAAGTCACTGTAAATGTGTGAAAAGGAAAAAGTGTGTACCATGGTTAATGTGATTTATGGTGTGAAAAATAAAAAAGTAAAAAAAAAAAAGATGGAAAGTGTGGAAAACAAAAGATTCTGGGACTGGAATGTTTGTGATATGAGAGACTGGGATTTTTTTTCCTGTGGAACACAAGAGGCTGAGGGGTGATCTTATAAAGATTTATAAAAGCTTGAGGGACATAGATAAGCTGAAAAGTCACAGTCTTTACACCAGAATAAGGGGGTCTAAAATAATAGAACTTAGGTTGAAGGCGAGAGGGGAAAGATTTAAGAGGGACCTGAGGGGCAACTGTTTCAACATAAAGGGTAATGTGTGTATGGAAAGATCTGCCATAGAAAATTATACAAGCAGGTACAATGATCCTATTTGGACAGGTTCAATACTTTTGTGCTCATCTTTCAGCAACAGACCCCTGGCATCTGACTTACAATTGGTGTTTTAAATTCTGTCTTTGAACATACAGGTGTGGAAGATGGAGATGAACTGGTGAAGCGAGCCTCGCCCGAGAAGGTTAAGGGGGACATGCGGCAAATGGGACAAGCTCAGATAGGCAGGTTGCCACGGACGAGTTGGGTCAAAGGGGCTGTTTCTGTGCATATAGCTCAATGACTAGGCCTTTAAGTTCAAGAGTTCATTATCATCAAAACATACATTTGTTCATTAAGTCAACAACCTTCTTAATAATGCTTACTTAACCAGTGGACATCGTGTTTTATCCTGTAACTCTGATTTAGTTGAACATCCAAAGGCCCAAGGTACATTCACAACAACATCTTTAGTTTTCAAAATGATGAGGAATAGGAAATAAACACATTTGAATTCTCACCACTTTTTCATGTATTTATTTCATATATGAAACACATAGTAAAAAACTATCAGTTGAGTTCTGAAGTTATAAAGGAATATTAAGGGTGTCAGAACATATAGAAGTTCAGTTATTCTGGAATACAGATCCAAAATTCTGTTGACAACTTTTATTCCAAATTCATCTCGCCACCCGCAAATTAGAGGAACAACACGTTGTATTCCATCCGGACCTTCCAACCAGGCAGCATTAACGTCGAATACTCCAGTTTCCATTAAATGCCTCCCCTGAGTCTCTCTTTCTTTCCCTATCATGTGTCTTCTTTCCTCCAGCTTTCTACCCCTCCCCTTCCTTCTATCAGAGAGCTACCCTCGATCTCTCCTCCAATATCTTCTCAGCTTTTTTCTCTTCTACCTTCCCACCTATTTTACCTGTTGGCCTGTGCTCCTCCCCCTTCCTCCCTCCACTCCTCCTCCCCCTAACTTTTTAATTCAGGCACCTGCCTGTTTCTGCTTATACTTGGCGAAAGGCCCAGGCCCGAAACATTGGCTCTCTTTTATTTCCTTTGGAAGCTGCATGACCTGCTGAGATTCTCCAGCACAGTTGTATATTGCACTCAACCACAGCATCTGCATTCTTTCTCGTTTAATTAGCAGCTGATTTTTTTATTTAGGCAAACTTTGAAGAATGCAAATCAGATTTAAACGATTTTTTAAAAAAGCATGACCTTTCAGAATAAGGAACACACAGCCTGCCATACTTGTAGTGAGAAATATAAAATGAACAGAATTTGAATTCCAACATTTTTCTATTTGTATATTTTGTGTTTATCCGAACATAAAATACGCAATACAAAAATGTCAGTTGGGTTCAATGGTCCTGGAAGTTATGAAGAAAAAAAAACACCAGTTCCAAAACAAACTAAAGAAAATAATTAAAAATATAAGATAGGTTTGAACCAGGTAAATAATTAATACACCAGCATTGCAAACAAACTGCAGGCTGAATCGTGCAATGAAAGAAGCGTCATCTTTGCTGAGGGGTGCACACAGTTTTGCAATTTGCGGAGGGGTGCACACATTTTACAGTAAGATAAAAGTGACATTGATTGAAGTAACTCAAAGTACAATGAAAATTTAAACTGGCAAATAAAAGATGATAGATATCAACCTGATAAAATATTTTCCCATTTTTGATTTTGCTGGTAGAAATATTTTGTCAACTTTACAGAGAATATAATTCTTTCTTTCTCAATGGGAAAGTTAAATGATACATCAGTTTGCATTTCCAAGTGATTTAAGCAGTTTCATGCAGAATTCCTGGCATTTTATCAAGATCAATAGATCACAGGACAGTTTAGCCTCTTTGTAAAGGCTCTTTCAATTAACCAATGCTCTTTTGCATTACTGCTCTGCTTATTCATATTTATTTTTATGGCCCTCCCGCTCATCCATTATAATCCAGTATTCTTTTCATCTGCTTTTCCCTCAAATTCCTTTCCTTTTTCACACAGATATATCATCAATGGTTACCTCGCATGCAGAAGTAGTCCCCTTACAAAGCGAGCAACTTCTGAAATGATATATGGTAGATTGCAATCAAGATTTTGCTGGTTGACAAAAATTTGAGAATTATCTACTGATTATACACAATGAGGTTACATTAAAAAGTTCAAAGGTCAAATTCAGACATATTGTCAGACTACATGCATAACATCACAAAGTGAATTTGTGATGAACAAGAATCAATAACCACAAGATCCACTCTTTTTCAACTCAATCAGCATAAACAATTCCTTTATAGATAAAACCAAATCATTTGAGTATAAATAGTTATTTATTTTATCTTGGTATAAACATTATAAAGATGATATCAGGGCTTGATAATAAGATGACCAATGTTTTTGAACTGAAATCTTACGACTAAATATTGATAACTAATGACACAAAATATGTTTTGAGACAATAATTGATTTATAACTTCAGTATTGAGAGAAGAGTCTTGCTAACCAGCATTTCATAACTTTTGCAACCATTGAAAAATAGACGAAGGTGTTGTTGGCGATGAAAAAAATTGGGGACTGAGCCAAACATACACATCTTGCGGCTGAAGGTTTTAGATGAAGAGAAATGCAGAGATAGAAACTGTGGCTGGGATTGCAGCAGAAGACAGTGGAAAACAGCTGTGACGAAAAAAAACATTTTCAGAAACATTTCACATCTTTTGAAGGTCTGATTAAAATGACATTCTGCTTGCTAAAAATAATTGAACAGATTTAACTAATCAAAATTCATTCTAAATGCCAAAACATTTGCAAAAATATCAAAACTATTTCAGTCTCCTTTTCATTGAAAATAGATGATATTGGCAAAGCACTATTTATCATTTGGTTTTCTGGTGGCAATTGGACTCACCCTTGCAAGTCTCCCAAAAATTGCCAATAATTACAAGTCAGATTGGTTAGCTGCCTGGAGAGTCAGAGAATGAGGGAAGATTTGATAGAGGTAGACAAGATTATGTATAGACAGAGCAAATACAAACAGGCTATTTCGACTGAGGTAGAGCAAGACAAGATCTAGAGGACATAGGTTAAGGGCGAAAGGTTAAATGTTTAAACGGAATGTTTACTTTCTTCCTTGCAGAAAGTAGTGAGTGTGGAATGAGCTGCCAGCTGAAGTGGTGAATGTGGGGTTGATTTCAACATTTAAGATGAATTTGGATTTTCCTCAAGATTCAAGTATTTTTCTACTTGGAAGTATATTTGATACAGAATTGAAAATGAAATTAAATTAATATCAAAAAGAATTCATAAAGATTGTCCTAGCACTGGCGATGAATTGCATAGCAGTAACTTGGAAATCTGATGTTTACTTGGGGATAGATAAATGCATGCTAAAATACACAGTTGCATACCACTTGAAAAGATTACATATAATTTATGGAATAAATTTGAAATTTTTCAAACGATTTGGGAACTATATCTTCAAATTTCAGTAATTAGGTTGCAATCACCCAAGTCTTCCAACTTCTTAAAATTAAGATGTGTTTTGGTGATAGTTTTATAATTTTTTTTAATGTTTGTTTTAACAGTTGTAGAATTATGGAGAGTAGACTGGCTTTTGGCTTTGAAATAGCCATCGTCTCACTACAAGAGGCAGTCAACTCATTGAGCCTATGGTATCCTCATAAAACCAGGTTTCCACATTTCTTGCTCTGTAAAGTATTCTCCACACATTTCCATGGGAAAGTTATGGTGGCCAATCAATCAAGCAGCTTGTCTATATTCTGCCTGCAGTAGAAAATCAAACAACCAGGAAATAGTCATGGATCACAGGCAAACTCCACACAGACAGCAGCAGGGGCCAGCATTGATCTTGGTTTACTGGAGAAGCAAGCTAAATTCTAAGGCTATAAAATTATGAGGACATTAACAACAAAATGTCCTGGATTAAAACAAAAGTGAGGGAGTGGGTCATGCAATGAACAGTTGGACAAGACTGTTAAAACTTCAACAGAAAAACAATGTGGAAGGGATCGGAATAATTTATGAACATGTCATATTTCTTTGTTACAGAGGGTAATTTTTTTTTGCAATGAAATGCTTGATGCTCTGTTTAGGATTGAAAAAGGTGTCAAAGATACAAAGAATCTGCTTAGCTTGATACAATAGCCAGAGGAGAACAAAATTTGTGGCAAAGCTACAAAATTTATGTCAAAAGCCAAGATGTCTGCAGCCAATCCCAGGAGCAACTGTAAGTCAAGCAGAATTTTCTTATGATTTGAAAAACATGTAAAGAAATGTAAAGATTTAAAAGAAGCCAGAGGGCACCTTCTTCACACGGAGGGTGGTTGCTTTGATGGAACAAGCTGCGAGAGGAAGTGGTAGAGATGGGTACATTGTACTGTTTAAAAGGCATTTAGACAGGTACATGAACAGGAAAGATTCAAAGGGATATGAGCTGAACACAGGCACATGGGTCTCGTTTAGTCAGCGTGGACAAATTAGGTAGAAGGACCTGTTTCCGTGCTGTAGAACTTTATGACTCCATTGAATTTCAGTTAGTATAAAATCCACATAGAACCCTTTTTTGTTCCTAAAAGCACAAACAAGAATTAAATTGAGAATGTTTCATGATCATCTGTTTTCATTTATTTTGTATTTATTCCACCTCCACACAGATGTAATTCTTAACATCATCAAGCAATGAAGTTTAGGTTTCAAGGAAAATTATAACATAGCAGGATATCAGAAGCTTATTGTGTCTGTAGTGATCAAGAAGCTACCATTTCTGATCCCATCTTTACCCCAAGGTCGATAACCCTACATATAATGTTTCTTCAAGTATTGATTCAAGACTCAGAAAATTTGATCCGCTTCTACGGGTGCACCATTGAAAGCATCCTGTCAGGGTGCATCGCTGCCTGGGACAGGAACAGCTCCATCTAAGACCGCAAGACACTGCAGAGGGTTGCAAACATGGCTCAGATCATTACACACGCACCCTTGCCTCTCCATCAACTCCAACTTTAACTCCAGCTACCTTGGAAAAGTAGCCAACATACAAAAGACTGATCCCACCATGGCCATACTCCTTCCATCAGGAAGAAGATTCGTGAGTATGAGATAATGCACCACCAGATAAAGGGAACTTTCTTTCCCACAATTATTCGTTCCTGAATTAACTTCAAAATTACATTGCCCTTGCTCCTTTCCCACTCTTTCTGTAAATCTGCACATTGGTGCTGTCTGACTTGTATGGTAGACTGGACCGCTGACAAAACATGACAAAACAATCTCTCATTGCTCTTGGTACATGACTATAGATGTGAACTTGAAAGATCTCCTTAAACAGCAATGAGAATTTCTGACTCCATCATCTTTTCAAACAGTGAGTTCAACACTCATACCAACCAAAAGCTGAAAACATTTTCATCTTGATACCATCACAGTCAAACCAACCATCTTCATTCACCAGGAAGAAAATCATCAAGAGTTAGTACTCTGGTTGAGCTTTCATTTCTTTGTCCCAGTGATGTTGCAGCTATCTACATCAATAGTGACACCTCAAATCAGTTCAGACTCTGATGCTCAACATAATAATGTGCAAGAGGCCACATTAAACTTTGTTTAATTTAGAGATTCAGCAGGGTAAGAGACCCTTTCGGCCCACAAACTGTGCTGCCCAAATACACCCATGCAACCAATTAACCTCCTAACCCCATTTGCCTTTGGAGCACCCACAGGAAGCATTGTGGTCATGGAGAGAACATACAATTCCTTACAGGCGGCGGTGGATTTGAACCGGAGTTACTGCTGCTGTAATAGCGTAGTGTTAACAACAAGGCTATCACGTCACCCTAAGAAATATCATAAAAGCCAAATGGATTGATGAATAAAATGTATAGCTTGCTAATCCATCCTATAAATACTTTAACTACAAAATGGCCTTTCCCAGATACCATTATTGTTAGCTTCCCAGGAATTGTTCCCCATGGTAAAGGATCCAAAGTTTGGCAAAAATATTGCTACCTCTGAAATGTAAAAGGAGTTTGGGACTGGGGGTGGTGGGTGGGGGGGGGGGGTAGTCAACAGGGGAAAGAGGAAGAAGTGAGAGACAAACTCAGTGAGCAGAAAGTGTAAATGCTACATTATCAAAATATAGTAACTGCAACAAACGATAACCCAATTGAAGATATCTGTATCTTAGCAACCTCAATGATAAGCTGAGTTGTTCAATGCATCATAACGCCTACCTTTTATTGTCATGCTGCTATCTTCCAAACAGAAGAGCTCAGAATTCCCAGCTCCCAAGTATACTTGGGCAATAGCAGAATATTTTGACATCAGGTCTTCTGGATTTCTTACCAGAAATGAAACAATTATTCTCTCCTCAGACCAAATACAGTTTAAAGCAAACAAAAAATATAAAATATCTATCTTGTTTTGGGAGAGCATGTGCAGCTGAAATGATTGTTCAATGGGTAGCCATATTGTGCAACCTTCCTTTCACTGGCAGTCAAGAACGATCAGGCTACAAGTCACGCTTGTAGATAAAGTGGGACACTGATAGAGGCTGGCAAATAGCATTAGACTTGGATCACACTCATTATCCTCGAGAGAAGTCGTAAAAATGCACCATTGTGCAGAACGATAGCCTTGAATCCACATACTGCTTTGAAAGTAATGGCATATTTATAAGATTTAAAAATGCTAATTGAAGCTTTGACCATGAAAACATTTTATTCTGTTAGTCTCGTCATTCAGTACTCTGAATTAATGAAATCTTAATGAAAGAACATACTGTAAACAATAATATAGCTAGCAAGAACTACATTTTTATTTGCATCAAAAAAGTTCCGATTCATTGACAGAATACATTCGTGACATCCAGAGCTCAGGAGTGAACATGAATTAAAGCAGCACAATGTTTCAGAGCACCCTATCACATCCCCCAAGCAGCACAAGGCTGGTTGATGATTGTTTGCAGCATTGCATGTTGATGCAAATTTTAATAAATAGTTACCCATATAACCAGGCAAATCAATATAACTTTAGCATCTTTCAAGATCTAATCAACAATAGCAAGCAGTACAAAAACAAAGCAACTCAACTCCTTGAAAACTTCAAGTCATCTCGTGTCAACAATGACAGCCTGATGCATGAAAAATCCAAAGTGTGAGAAAATCTCACACAATTCAGCCCTTTAATCGAGAGTAAGCAGAGAAGAGCATATCATTTGGTCAAGTTCCAAATGCACAAATACTCTACAGTGCTCCTTATCTTTGATACATAAAGAATATGCTGCTCGGCTCATTGAGTTTCAAACCGTCTGCAGATTTTCTTGATTTACATTGACACAAAATAGAACCATATAAGATTAGAGCAGCTCAACACAAACTAGAAGCGCCCAAGGGCCTATTTTTCTTCCTACTCCCACTGGCCTGCACCCAGTCCATAGCCCTCCATACCTCTCCCATCCATGTACCTGTCCAAATTCTTCTTAAATGTTAAAATTGAACCTGCATTCACTTCAGCTGGCAGCTCGTTCCATATACTCACTATTCTGTGTGAAGAAATTCCCTCTAATGTTCCCTCTAAATTTTTCCCTTTTGAATATTTTATTTTTTTCCCCAAAATGATACATAGTGCCATTTTAAATAGATAAAATATTAAACTTTTTCTCACAAACACAACAAATTAAAACAAAAAAGTTCCTCCCTCCCTCCCCTTCCATACATTCACCATCAGAGCTAACATAAATCTTAAGTATAGAGAGTCAAGTTGGGGAAACTATATTTTTACATATATATCTTTGGCTTGGCTTCGCGGACGAAGATTTATGGAGGGGGTAAAAAGTCCACGTCAGCTGCAGGCTCGTTTGTGGCTGACCAGTCCGATGCGGGACAGGCAGACACGATTGCAGCGGTTGCAAGGGAAAATTGGTTGGTTGGGGTTGGGTGTTGGGTTTTTCCTCCTTTGCCTTTTGTCAGTGAGGTGGGCTCTGCGGTCTTCTTCAAAGGAGGCTGCTGCCCGCCAAACTGTGAGGCGCCAAGATGCACGGTTTGAGGCGTTATCAGCCCACTGGCGGTGGTCAATGTGGCAGGCACCAAGAGATTTCTTTAGGCAGTCCTTGTACCTTTTCTTTGGTGCACCTCTGTCACGGTGGCCAGTGGAGAGCTCGCCATATAATACGATCTTGGGAAGGCGATGGTCCTCCATTCTGGAGACGTGACCCATCCAGCGCAGCTGGATCTTCAGCAGCGTGGACTCGATGCTGTCGACCTCTGCCATCTCGAGTACCTCGACGTTAGGGGTGTGAGCGCTCCAATGGATGTTGAGGATGGAGCGGAGACAACGCTGGTGGAAGCGTTCTAGGAGCCGTAGGTGGTGCCGGTAGAGGACCCATGATTCGGAGCCGAACAGGAGTGTGGGTATGACAACGGCTCTGTATACGCTTATCTTTGTGAGGTTTTTCAGTTGGTTGTTTTTCCAGACTCTTTTGTGTAGTCTTCCAAAGGCGCTATTTGCCTTGGCGAGTCTGTTGTCTATCTCATTGTCGATCCTTGCATCTGATGAAATGGTGCAGCCGAGATAGGTAAACTGGTTGACCGTTTTGAGTTTTGTGTGCCCGATGGAGATGTGGGGGGGGCTGGTAGTCATGGTGGGGAGCTGGCTGATGGAGGACCTCAGTTTTCTTCAGGCTGACTTCCAGGCCAAACATTTTGGCAGTTTCCGCAAAGCAGGACGTCAAGCGCTGAAGAGCTGGCTCTGAATGGGCAACTAAAGCGGCATCATCTGCAAAGAGTAGTTCACGGACAAGTTTCTCTTGTGTCTTGGTGTGAGCTTGCAGGCGCCTCAGATTGAAGAGACTGCCATCCGTGCGGTACCGGATGTAAACAGTGTCTTCATTGTTGGGGTCTTTCATGGCTTGGTTCAGCATATATATACATATATAATATTACTGTATCTGGGCCCCTATGTGGTCCAGGTATACCTTTACAAAAGTGTCATATTTATTCTTCAAGTTATATGTGATTTTTTTCCCATCAGCTGTTCATTTCCACAGTCCATTGTGGTATAAGTGGAGGGGAATTGGACCTCCAAGTGATTGCGATACAGATTTGATATTTGGTCAATTTGTCGCCTATTTCCATGAAATTACTTAATAGATAGAGCTCCGGGTCGCCGAAGGCCACTCCTGTTATCCTGGTTAAATTTTCTGCGATTTCTTGCCAAAATGGCCTCACTTTCACATACGACTATGTGGCACGTAGAAAAATTCCTGTCTCAGTCCCACATCTGAAACACGGCTCTGAAATTTCGGCTTTTGTGGGGTAAGATATAATTGGTGTAAAAAATTATACTAACTTTTCCCCTTTCACCCTTAACCCATATCCTCTGGTTTGTATCTCACCTATCCTCAGTGGAAAAAGACTATTTACATTTACTCTCTCCATCCCCCTCGTAACTTTAAATACCTCTATCAAATCTCCCCTTATTCTTTTATGCTCCAGGGAATAAATTCCTAACCTGCTTAACCTTTCCCTGCAACTCAGTTCCTGAAGTCCAGGTAACATCCTAGCCATCACGATCTTTGGAGTAGACTTATATGGCCGATATATGATAAAATCCTTAAAATTAGGCAATTTATCTGGCGGTCAAAATATATGGTACCTTTTTTAGAAAAAAACTCTAATAATGCAAAAAAAAAGAAAATAGTAAAGGATAAAAACTCAAACCCCTTACCTAACTGCGTTGTCAGATGCTAGATAGGAATAGTTTTAAAAGAAAAATGAAGGTAAAATAACAATATAAAGAACATGGAAAAGATACAAACCAGGCAAATGAATTGCATTAGAGAAAAATGATGAAGTAAGATAGTGAGTCATAAATGACCCCCATAACTTCTGGAATCTTATATCTGAATTATTAATAACAAATCTATTCCATATTCAAACAGGTCACTACATAATGAAACCACTGATCATGAGTAGGTGGGGCAGCATCCTACCTTTTAAGTAAAATCACACGCTTCACCAAAAGAGAGGCAAAAGAGATAGCACAAATCTGAACAAGACAAAGAAGAATCATTCCCTCCCAATGTACCGAAGAGGACCTCCAAAGGATTCGGTATTAAATCTATATTAAAAATTCTGATAAAAGTATGGAAAACCTCTCTTCTGTATATTTCTAGACTAGGACAAGACCAGAACATATAAATTAATGAGGATTCTCCTCTCTTACACCTGTCACACCAGGGAGTCCGATCAAAATAAAACCAAGACAATTTAGCCTTAGACAAATGTTCTCTATGTCCCATTTTGAATTGTAATAAACACTGTCAAGCACATATTGAAGAGCTATTAACCAACTTAAGAATTGTGTCCTGTTGGAAGAGAGTTAGGTTTGATTTTGATTTTATTGATTATTTTTAAAACATCCTTGGCATTGTAAAATGTAAATGTAAGAAAATGAATTAGAATTCACTTATGCAAGTAAAACCTTTGTTGAATCAGCAATATTTATTTGGTGTTCTTTTGATATATAGAAGCACAAGTGGCTTTTGTAATATCACTGTTTTCTCATTCCTTTATGTTCTTTAGATTGTTAATTGCATAATTGATCTCTGTTTGAAACAAATAATTCATTCAGGACCTGATGATATATTTCGCACAAAAGCAACATTTTTAAACAAGCAGAAAATATCAGCAAATCAAATAAATGTCCATTAGATACAAATGAAATCATGTGATTCAGCTGCATAACACATGATGAAATTTCTGGGAATACATGGTATCATAGTGGACAATCCTGATGAGAAGGGATCTCTGTACTTCTGTTGAAACCAGTGAAACGAGTCAGTTTTATAACTGTTAATTTTGCTTCTTTCGCAGCCATTTCATTCCGGGACATTTGCTCCTTTTTAACGTAACACCTATAACCATATCACAATTAAAGCAGCCCCTTCTAGTCTGTGCCGAAACTCTCCTAGTCTCACTGACCTGCACTCTGCCCATAACCCTCCATACCCTTTCCATCCATATAGCTACCAAATTTTTTCATAAAAGATAATATTGTACATGCCTCCACTACTTCCACTGGAAGCTCATTCCAAACAGACACCACTCTCTGAGTGAAAAAATTCCCTCATATGGCACCTAAATTTTTGCCCTCCCAACTCTCAGCTCATGTCCTCATGTTTGAATCTTTCCTATCCTCAATGGAAAAAGTCTATCCACATCTATTCCATCCGCCTCAAAATTTAAAAAGCCTACATCAAATCCCCCTCAGCTGTCTACACTCCAAGGAACAAAGACCGAACTTGTTTAACCTTTCTCTACAACTTAGGTGCTATAATTTAGAGACCAGACTGAACACAAAATTCCAAAATTGGCCTTGTACAATTTTAACATTACCTCCCAACTCTATGCTCTGATTTATAAAGGCCACCATTCCAAAGGCCTTCTTCACTATCCTAGCCACCTGAGATTCCACCTTCAGGGTACTGTGTACCATTATTCCTAGATCTCTCTGTTCAATTGCATTCTTTAACGCCTTACCATTCGCCATGTCTGTCCTATTTTGATTAGTCTTACCAAAATGTAGCACCTCACATTTGTCAGCATTAAACTCCATTTGTTGACTTTCACCCCACTTGCCCAAATCTCTCTGCGAGCTTTTAAAACCTTCATTATTCACAACGCCACCTGTCTTAGTATCATCTGCATATTTACTAATCCAATTTACCACCCTATCATCTAAGATCATTAATGTATATAACAAACATCAATGGACCCAGTAAAGATCCTTGAGGTACAACGACAGTCACCGGCCTCCAACCTGCCAAACAGTTATTCACTACCACTCTCTGACATCTCCCATTCAGCCACTGTTGAATCCATTTTACCACTTCTATATTCACACCTAATGATTGAACCTTCCTAACTAACCATCCGTGTGGGACCTTATCAGGGGCCTCACTGAAGTCCATATAGACAACATCCATCACCTTAGCCTTGTCAATTTTCCTGGTAACTTCTTCAAAAAATTCAATAAGATTTGTCAAACATGACCTTCCGCGCACAACTCTATGTTGACTGTTCCTAATCGTCCCGTGTCTATCCAGATAAGATAATAATATATACCATCTCTAAGAACATTTTCCATTAGTTTGCTCACCACTGACGTCAAACATACAGGCCGATAATTGCTTGGTTTACTCCTGGTGCCTCTAGTCGTCTTGTGCTGTGAGAAAGCTGGTCTGTGGGTTTGTCCTCAGTTTTCCCACCGTCCCACTCCCCCACCCACCACCCCCACCCCGGCAACCCGCCACCAGCCCCCAATGATAGACAGTGGTGATTAGTAATGGATTATTTAAAGTGGCATGTGAGTGGAAAGAAAAAGTTTGAAATCCACTGCTACAGATCAATACCTGCAATAGATTTTACCACACTCTTTTATACATTGTGCACGTTTTATTAAATTGTGTGTGTAATTTCCCACGCTGTTTTATACAGTGTGCATATTTTCCCACGCTCTTTTATAATGCGCGTGTTTAATTCCCACTACGGTTTTCCCATGCTCTCTATTAATTGTTGTGTGTTAATATGAGTTATGTTTGATATTAAACGCTTGTGTCTAGACTCGTCTCTCGCGAACCTGACACTTTCTCAAAACAACGATGAAGAGTGCAGGGACCGACAGCATTACTGTCGGCGTTGCTCACCAATATCACCTTAATTTCAACCTCGCATCCAAGACCAGGGAAATATTTTTGTGCCTTTTGTTTGGAAATAAAAGTCAGTCTAACATTCTGTCAAACACAGTGTGTTATATGTGACATTAGATGCAGACGCTGTTGAGTTACACATCCTGCCTCTTCTGCTCATGGAAAGCCAGCTTGGTGTGTACACTGACCCAGAAAAATGCTGGCTTTGTTTTGTTTCACTATAAACAACCAAACCCGGCTTAATGGCAGGTCTTCCTTACAGAAATATCACAGAATTTCTGTGTAAAAAAATCTGCAGAAGCAACACATCACTCTTTCAGTGAAAGAGTTTATTCAAAATGCCTGATGTTGATTAGAAGTCAAATATAACATGAATCTAAATTTAGTAACTTTTCTTCTATCTTGTATTTACATAAAACTTTAGAGCACCAAGGACTGGCCCCTTCAGCTCATATGATGCTAAAATTCTGCTGCTTTCACATTATACAGAAGCCTCTTAAAGGCTATTACTTATTACTGAGTCTGCTTCCACCGTTATCCCTAGCTGCCCATTCCAGGCACTCAAGTCTGTAAATCAAAACTTGTTTGTGCATGCTTTCACACTCTTTGTCCACTCTTGCTGCTCTTTAACTCTTTATATATCTAAAAAATGTTTAGAGTCCTCTTTTATGTTATTGGCCCACTTACTTTCAGATTTTATGGTTTTCTTCCCTTATATTTTTTTAAGGTGGCCTTCTGTTGTTTGTCAAGAGCTACACAATCAGCTGGAATGCACTAATACATCAAAACAAAATTACAAACTCATCACAGAAGAATGGCACTTAGGTGTGTTTTTTCTGAGACAAATACAATGTTTTCCAGTTATGTATTATTTGATCTAATTTTGTCATACAAGATTCTCAAGACACGAGGAACTTTTTGGTCCTTAAACATGCTTCGGGAGGACACACACTGGTGATAGACATTTGCATGGCTGGATGTCCTGTGATGTCTCATTTTAAAAATTTGCTCCTGTTTAAACATGGCATGAACATGCTAATAAAGAATTCTGACTGATGCTAGACCACGAGTTATCGCTTTCCATTAAAAGAGATAGCCTCATTGAAACAGTGAATCATCATGAAACCACTTAGCTCGAGTCGTTGCTTGCATGTTATTCTGCTAATGTTTGTATCGGCCCCACATCACAAATCGAAGACAATTTTGCAATTGCTCTCCCTTACTTGGACTGCTATTATTAGAGCAACTTCAAAGGAAGGAATTTCTCAAAGAGCAGAGAAAATTAAAAGGTGATATGGTGTGATGAAATATCTTTAACAATTTTTTGAGATGAATCCTTCCCCACCCCTTCATCATGAGAGTAATAAAAAGAGGGAGGCACAGGAGAGAAAGCATTTGATTGAAGTTACTGCATCTGCGGGGAAAGTTTTAATCACACCTAATAGTTGGCATCAGTGAAATGGTACTTCTATCATTGATACTTATTCATTTCAACCCCATTGAAACTTGAAATAAACAAGTGGTATACTGGCTGAAGAGAAGCTTGCAGTTTCACAACCAATTGCTCACTGCCAAATGATTGTGGGCATTCATTCACAATGAATGCTAGGGCAACGCTGCTGTTACAGCACCAGCTATGGGGACCAGGATTCTAATCCAATGCTGTCCATAAGGAGTTTGTACATCCTCCCTGTGTTGGCATGGGTTTTCCCCAGGGTCTCTGGTTTCTTCTCACTGTTTGAAACATACCAGGATTGAGGGGTGTTCTAGGTCAATTGGGCATAATTGGACAGCACAGACTCATGGGCCAAAAGGACCAGTTACCATGCTGTGCCTAAATTTAAAATTTAATTTTTTTTAAAATCACAGGCTTAAAATGTTATTTTATCAGTGTACCTCCCTTCCCATTGGATGCCAATCTGATGTGTATTACCTTGAGGTGCATTGGCTCCAATGCCCACTTGTCACTGTTGGTCAGCTGTGCAAGAAAGAAAATTGGTAGTACTGCCAGAGGTGCTGTAATGGCAGCCACAGGTACTGTCTCAGGACACCGAGGAGTGAAGCCACAGCGCTACTTTGCAGGGTCCAACTACCCGGTCCTAATTCTGGCACCTCCATTTAGGCTATAAACAATCTGTTAAAGAGCTGACAGTGTTTGAAAACAAAATCCTGCAACATCAGCTCTATGCTCAAGATGGCAGTGCCTCTGCTTAGCAGTGGCCACCAGGGTTTACAGACTCCAGGGGAGCAGCAGACACCAGAAATGGGGAGAACAAGTGCTGTTGAGAAGGAGAAGCAGAGATGACGACCATACAGGATAGTGACCAGGGCAGCAGACCAGGAAGGGGCTCAGCAGCTGAAGGACTTACACAGGCTGCGAGCAGTCAGTGATTTGCGGGGGTAGGACTCACAAAACCAGGATTCACGAGGGTGCTGAGGGCAAGAATGGTTCCCGAAAGGCCTCAGGCACTGAAGTCTTCCGAGTCGTGCGGAGCTTTACAACTAGCACTCAGGATGCCAATGTTCATGTTGAGGCAACTGGAGGAAAATCCACGGACACTCAGTGTCTATGAAGGGACTTACTTTTGCTACTCTTTCTCTCTTACTGACAAGGGCATGAAGCAACACTAATGGTGACTCTTTGCCTGCTTTCCTGTAATATTACATTTTCACTATAATTAAATGGCAATAAAGGAATCTTGAATCTCAGCCAATGCTTGAACCAGCCAAGTAATACTGCTTCCTGGAATGTGTACTGATCACAATCCTTTTAACAATGTTCTACTCCGAAGGAAATACAGTCATGTCATGGCATGCCATTGAATTAGTTAGATCAAAGATTCCTTCATTGATAACTGATTGAGCAGAATGTGAGGGAATTTTGTTTGTTATTTGAGCTTTACTGCAAAATCTTCAATATATTATGTTGGTGTTAATGAATGGAGTTTGCAGAAAATCACTTGGTTTGCACAGGAGACCATGAGAAAATCACTGAGATCCATGTGAACAAAGCTCTACTCCACTACACTGAGATGAGATTTTTGGTGTCCAGTTGGGACATTCATCGACTGTTGTCCTGGAACATAAGCAATCCACTCATGGCACTATGAAGTTCATTGTGACTATGAGAATTTAGATGTACCAATGAGCACAAAACCAAATATGGTCAGTGATTTTTTTCAAAATGCTCTTTTCCAAGAAAATTCATAGAAAAAAAGCAATCAAAATTTGAGCCTCATTAAGTGTGGAGTTCCTGCTTCCACAGATAATTACTTAAATAAACTCTCTAGCCCTGAAAAAATAATTGTGTGGGAAATCTTTCCTTCAGAATAACAAAAAACTCCAATGTTTTTATCAATTAAGAAGTACTTTTCTTTATTATATTTCTGCTATCACCATGAAAATCACACTTAATTTATAGTTTTTGATTTGTTAAAATTTGTTCAAATCTTTTGGCTTGTTGCCTGTAGGAATGCTTTAACTCGATTAGCTTCACAACCACTTTGTTGACTTCATTCTGCGCCCATAGGTAGAAATGGTCAGCCAATGTTTCAGGCCTGTACTCTTTTATTGAACAATTTTATCAATGGATGTTGTCTGATCTGCTGAGTTTCCAGCAATTTGTTGTTTGCTCAAGGTTCCAGCAACTGCAGTCATCTCGCAATTCACTAGAGATTTAACATCTCCTATCTTCAACAGATCCATTGTCGGTATAATTTGTTGCAAGGGAAATCCACATCACTGGATCCATTGAATGTGCGCAGGCATCTTCTTCAAGCTCAGTAAGCCTGAGCCATCCCTTGATTGATGACCAGAAATCCAGACCCTTTGTACTTCAACATCAACATTTTAAAATTCTTCAAAAATGTTTAGCACAACGCCTTTACAGCGCCAGCAAATGGGACTGGGGTTTGAATCCCGCACTGAGTGTAAGGATTTTTTACATCCTCCCCATGTCTGCATGGGTTTTACCCGGGGGCTCTGGTTTCCTCCCACTGTTCAAAATGTACCAGGGGTTGTAGGTTAATTGGGTGTAAATTGGGTGGCAAGGACTCATGGACAGAAATTACCTGTTACTGTGCTGTATGTCTACATTTCTTTTAATTTATTTTGCTTTGCTGCCTTTTTAAACCTCAGATTTCAATCAGCAGGGTATCAATATTGTAAATATTCTTTTTCAAAATAGCTGAGAAATAAATTAAATCTTTATTTGTGAAATTATGGTTCATTTGCCTTAGTAGTAATAATGTCCAAGAAATTCCATTTTCTTCATAGAATATTATGTTCCTTTTAAGAGAACAAAAAGATACATTGGGCAAATAAAGACAAAGGAAAATACTCAAATATTCTGATGCAGAAAGGTCAGAATACTTAGGATCCACAAAGAATTGAGATTTTGGATTCGGAATTGGTTTGCCCATGGAAGTGGTGGAAGACTGATGTAACCTGACATAATCTGTTGCAAAACCAAATCTGGTATGGTGGGAGACAGCAAAGCTTCATTCCCAGATGAACTCAATGCCTTCATCACCCAATTTGACCACCAGAACAAGAAAGAACCACTTTCCACCCAAACATCCACTGATGATCCTCCATTGTCAGTATCCGACGATGACATGTGGGCTACCTTCAGGAGAGTGCTTCCAAGGAAAACACAGCCGAATAATATAAACCTCTGCTGAGCAACTTGCCAAAGTATTCAAATATCTTCAACATCTCACTCCGTCAGGCTATGATACCCACTTATTCCAAACAGGCCTCAATTGAACCTGTGTCCAAAAAGAGTGTGGTAACCTATCAAAATGACGACCAACCAGTGGTATTCACATCCATAATGATGAAGTGTGTGTTTTAAGAGGTTAATGTTAAAGCATATTAGCTCCTGTCTGTGCAGCAAGAAGGATCTGTTCCAATTTGCCTACCGCAACAACAGACTCACTGGCTTCACTCATATCCCTGGGACATCTGGAGAGCAAAGATGCATACATCAGGATACTCTTTATCGACTACAGTTTGGTATTCAAACACCATCATCCCCTCAAAACTAATTAGCAAACTCCAAGACCTAGGCCTCAATATCCCACTGTGCAACTGGATCCTGGATTTCCTCACCACCAAACCCCAATCAGTGTGAATTGGTGAGAACATTTCCACCACAATCTCCATCAGTACCAGAGCACCACAGAGGTGTGTTCTTAGCCTCCCTGCTTCACTGCTTAGCACCTCTGACAGTATGACAATAACACCACCTACAAATTTGCCTACATCATAAGAGTCATGGTTGTATAAAAAGAGGTGGGTTTCATGAAAAGAGGTGGTGAGTCAGCTTACAGGAGGGAGATTGGAAAGGTGGCTGAATGGTTTACTAACCATAAAATCACACACAATGTCACCAAAACCAAGGAGCTGATTGTGGACTTTAGAAAGGGTAACCAGAGGTGTACTATCCAGTGAATATTAGAGGTGGAGAGGGTGAGCATATTTAAATTCCTGGGAGTCATCATCTGAGAGGCCTTTTCCTGGACCCAACACACTAACATCAACTTGAAGAAAGCACTTCAGCACCTCTACTTCCTCAGGAGTTTGAGGAGGTTTGGCATGACATCAAAAACCTCACCAAATTTCTGTAGATGTATAATGGAAATTGTGCTGTCCAGCTGAATCACAGCCTGATATGGGGGCAACAACGCCTCTGAGAGAAAAGACTTGAAAAAGGTTGTGGATACAACCCAGTACATCACAGCCAAAATTCTCCCCAGCATCGATTTTGGTAATCTTATGGTTTGGGAGATATCTCTTACTGTTTTATTCATGTTTTTCAACCTCATAATGGCTTCTTTGACTTGCATTGGCACTTATAGAAAAATGGAAACTAGACTCCAAAGGTGATCAAAAGCTTAGAAGCAAGCCCAACTCTCTTGTTTCTGCACCAAATGTCCCAAATATTATGGTGCCCTGAAATGAGGTGACTATGTGTAAAAAGTCCTGTAATTTCTACATGGTCAAACCAAAATGTACACAAATAACCTTGAATAAAATCTGGAATGTGCACTTTAATTACATGTAAATTGTTTGATCATATATTTAAAACTGTGGAGCACAGGGGCAAATATGGGGGTGGGGGAGTGTCTTTGTCTCAAATATTATGGATGCCACTGTATATAAATGTCTGATGAAAAATTAAGTGGGTGGGTTAGAAGTTTGCAGATAGCACAAAAATCGGTGGTGTTCTGGACAGTGTAAAAAGCTATAAGCCAATGAGCTTAACTTCAGTGATGGGAAAGTGGCAGGAGGTGATTCTGCAAGATAAACTTGGATTTGGAAAGGCAAGATTTGGGAGAGTCAGTGAAGACATGGCCAAAAAGATTGGCAAGGACAAACAGGTGTGAAGAGATGCATTTTGTGACCAAGGAATTAATTACATAATTTCCTAGACTGATGGTCCGCGATTTACGATGGTCAGACTTATGAATTTTAAAAGTTACAATGGTTTGAATCCATACTTTCAATTTAGAGTTCCGATGTGCCCCTGAGCTTACGATATGCGACATGCTATTCTCACACGATTCTGGGCAATGGCGGCTCAACCACGCTCGCAGTCGCTGTATTCAACATTTAATTATAAAAAAATGGTAAGTGCAGTATTCTTTTTCAAGTTGCAATGTTTTTGACATACTATGGGAGTGACGGAACATAACCCCCATCGTAAGTTGTGGAGTCAGGACTACCTATAGTGGCAACAAGTCAGACAGGGTTTAGTGCCTCTGGCACACTTGCCTTCAACAGTTGTGACATAAATTACAAGAGTCGGGATGTCATGTCCCAACCATACAAGATTCAAGATTCTGTTATTGTCATTTCATAAATTCATAAAATTTGTTAAATTTTACTCACCATAAAGACAACCAAGGTATCAGAGTCTATTGTCATCAACAAGTCATGAAATTCGGTGTTTTGAGGCAGCAACGTAGAGCAAACTTTGATATTATGAACCATCTTACTACAATAATATAAAAAATAAAAATAGTACTCCATGAAAAGTAAGGCAGCATCTTGGTTCATTGATTATTCAGGAATCTGTTGGAAGTGGGGAAGAAGCGGTCTTTGTGCCGCTGAGTGCTCATCTTTAGGCTTCTGTACCTTTTTCCTGATGGTAGCGGAGTGAAGAGGGCATGGCCTGGGTGGTGGGGGTCTTTAAGGATAGATGCTTCCTTTTTATGACACCGCATAATGTAGATGTCCCTGATGGAATGAAATCTGGTGCCTGTGCTGTCACAGGCTGAATTAACAATCCTCTGGAGTTTTTTTCCTTGTCCTGAGATTTGGCATTTCCATACCAGGCAGTGACGCAACCAACCAGAATGCTCGCCATGGTCCACCTGTAGAAGTTTTCGAGAGTCTTCGGTGACACACCAAATCTCCTCAAGCACCTCACAAAGTATAGCCACTGGCAAGCCTTCTTCGTGATTGCATGAACATGGAGGCTCCAGAACAGATCCTTGGAGATGTTGACACCCAGAAATTTGAAGTTCCTGACCCTGTCCACTACTTCCCTTCCCCTGACTCCCTACTGAAGTCAACAATCATCACCTTGGTTTTACTAATGTTGAATACAAGGCTGTTGGTGTGACACCACTCAAAGAGCTATCTATTTCCCTTATGTACGCTTATTCTTTGACGTTTGTAATTCGACAAACTTGTAGATAGCATTGGAATTGTGCCTGGCTACACAGCCGTGGGTTTATAATGAGTAGAGCAGGTGCCGTAAATCCTGCAGCTCTACCAATGATAAAGAAATACAGTCCCCTCAAAAACACATTCGGCTACCCTGCACTCACAGATCCTTCCTATCTTCCTATCTATTCCAACACCCAGTTGTGAAACTCCAACACAGTCAGGAAGCTGTCAGTGCCCAAGGCCTCTTCGAGAGCCTGGCTCACCTTCGACACCATCATGAATCCCAATCCAAACCTGAGCCAGTCCCCAGCTGCCCAGGGCCTGGTGTGAGTGCTTCAGTCTCCAGGAGCCCATGGCCTGGCACGGGTCCCTCAGTCTCCAGCAACCTGCAGCCTAGTGAGTCCTTCAGCTTCCTCGCTGGTCCGCTGCTGTAGTTTCCTTCACTGCAGGGTCTTTCCCAGACGGGAAGGTATTCTGCTCTGCTATACTGCATCAGCCTGTTACTCTCATGGTCTGCACTGTCAAATATGGGCACCGCCATCTTGGGCATGGATCTCCACTGGTTTGAAATTGTTTAAAAAAGATTCCAACCCCTTCTAAAGGCCATTCAAATTCTATATAGGTTTGGCATTATAACAAATGGGCTGTAGGGCCTCGCAGAGGAGTGGTGTCTCCTCGCTCCCCATAGCACTGCCATCTTTCTTTTCAAAAAGAAATTAGTGAGACCACACTTGGAGCAGAGTATGCAGTTAGGTTTCTGTACTGTTGAAAGGATGTGATTAAGCCATAAAGGGAGCAGTAATGTTTCAGAAGATGTTGCCAAGACTGGAGGGTTTGAGTTACAAGAAGACATCAGATAGGCTGTTACTGATTTCAGAGGATGAGATGTGACCTAATGTAGATTTATAAGATCAAGAGGGGCACAGATGGGGAAGATGATCACAGTCTTTTTCCCAAGGCAGAGGAATCTAAACCAAGAGGTGTAGTGAGAAAGGAAAAGTTTAAAGAGGACTGGAGGGGAAACTTCATCACAAGAGTGCAATGGGCACATGGAACGAGCAGCCAGAGGCGGCGATAGAGGCAGATACCTTTTTAAAATTTTTACAACTTTATTTGACATTTGGGCAGGCCCCTGGATTGGAAAGGTTTTTGTGAGACGTGGTCAATACAGATAAATGGGGCGAGCGACTTGTCAGGCTCTTACTGTGGTCAACGTGGACATGTTAGGCCAAAGAGCCTGTTCCAGACTTTATAACAGGCCAATTATGCATTTAACCTGGGATGTAATGTTTTCTGTACAACAATGCAAGAAAATACCTGTAATTCTGAAAATGTAACAGATGCTCAGTGGGTGAAATTTAATGCTTGATCTCAAATGCAATTCACGACTTCATTATAATTAACAGCTCGCCCTCCTCAGCATAGAACTATTGGATGATTATTTCTGAAAAACAACGTGGCAAGGTAGTGTCAGAAGCAGGAATTATTTTGTGTGGCTGCCATCCTAATCCTACATCAAGACTCCCGAGTGGGAGTCAGCAGGGATAAGAATAGCACCAACTCCCACTCAGGAAACTGAAGTTATTTAAATTATAAATAGATCAGAAAAGAACTAATTTCAGGTTATTATTTCATTTTGGGTTGCACAAAGCCATCTAATTTTTATCGTTCAAGATATCAAACTTTGCCAAAAAGAATCCTTTCTTGAAATTAATTGCACTTACCTAATATAAGCAGTGATAGCGCATATTAATACTATCAGGGTTTCAGAAATATATTAAAATGTGATACCATTTCTATGACTTAATATTATCTCCCAGGTTGAGAGAATCCTCCATCATCGATTGACTTTGATCAGAATCTTTTATCATAACACATTCCTTAGCAAAATGCTATCAAGAGGCCTGCTTTCAAGTGCTTGATCCATCAGGTCTCCCTGAAGCAAGGTGAGATTTGTTAAAATAATATGCACATCATCTAATATCCCTTCTCACATGTTCTCTGATGTCTGTGACCTCAGAATAATTCACACAAAAAGGTGAATGTACATAACAAGTTATCCAAATATTTTATTTTCTTTATTGATATTCTCCAGAAAGCATTTCCTCAGCAGGAACAAATTTATAATTTATAGTCCAACCATGAGCGTGGCTGCTGTTAATTCTGCTGCTGGATGCATAACAGAGCAGCGCATCTCACTTCATCAATACAAAGTAATCTATGGAAATGCCTTCAGCTGCATAGAAAAAAGACAAGTTTTTTTTAAACCCAATTTCAGTTCAATGAACATAAAATTTAATAAAAAAATCAGTGAAAAAAATAATTTCTGCAATTGCACAGCTATAGCTCAAAAGATGTAACATTAAAAAAAAAATCAGGGCCTTGCTTTTAATACTAAGCAAATTCTTGTCATTCTGAGGATGGTGGCCGGTGGGAGAACAGTTGGGGAGAAAGATATAATAGAGGGGAGTAACAGAGAAACAGGAGAGGAAAAAAGGTTTGATCTCAATGAAGTTCCAATGGGAGGCTGTGTGAGCACACCTGGGAATCCGTTGGATCTGACCCAGAGTCAACAATTATCAATAAAAATTGGAATGAACTTCACATTACCAAGGCAACTTTGTTGTCTCCCCTTCTCCTCTTGCAGAGTCACACGTGCACATCCAATGATGCAACTAAATGCAAGCCTCAGCATGCTTCTTCCCTGGTGCCTGTCTCTTCTTGTGAAGGAATTTGGTGGTATGAAGAGGATAGGAGATCAGTTTGGACAGAGGAAAACTGGAAGGAGGACAAAGGAGTAACAGGCAGGCAGAGTACAGAAAATTAGAGTCAGGGACGAGATGACATAAAGACCTCCATGAAAATTTCTCAAACCATGCAGTGCACCTATACTCTTCTCCAATTGTCAGTGATGCTAATTAGTCTGATCTGTACTAATGTGATTTTTGTAAAATGCCTGAAGACCCTTCAATGGTGCAATACCAATTGACAATTGTTATATGTGCATTTGCATCCATGTGCAGCTGTTAAACTGAAAGGATGCTGAAAAAAATCTCACCACACAGGTGAGTCTCTCATTTGGTTATCCTGTCTGAGAGATGTTGATTCAGTGGTGTCATCATACCAGATACACCACAACAGATATCATCCTGGTAGCCACAACTAACCACTCAACTACCTTGGTTACAAAAGCAGGTTAGAGGCTGGGTTATCTTGCAGTCAATTCCAAAAGCTTTTCTTCCATTCACAGGACACATCAGAAGTGTGATGGAATGCTCTCCACTTACCTAAGTGAATCACCAACAATCCAAAAGAGCTCAATAGCAAGGACCAATTGATTGGTCCTTCCACTATTATTTTCAACAGCCATTTCCAGGCATCCACTACTGTGTGTAAACGAAGAACCTCCTTGAGTCCAGTATTTCAAGTAAATGATTCATTAGCCAATTAACCACCATGGCTGTTTCATTATGAACTTTGAATTTTAGGTCATCACATTTTGGAAAGTTTGTCACAAAAATAAAGCAATTTAATACTGAGAATGATTCGAACCAATATGCAAAATGAGCTTCTTTCCATCAAGATGGACGTCAGCAATCCCTGTTTAAATAAAGAATTTACCAAGTGGTTTCAGAATGAGAAGTTATTTGATAGATTATTACAACATAAAAGAGAACAGCTGAGGAACAGAGTCCCTTCACACATGTACCTGTGCTAAATATGATATCCAAATCAAACTGACACCTTCCGTTTACACTTGATATTCATTCCTTCAGCCCCTTATTTAGATGCCTCTTCAATGCAATTATTGTATCTGCTTCCACCACTATTCCTGGCACTCACCATACTCCGTGTTAGTGACTTTCCCCACACATCTTTTAATCTTCACCTCCCTCACCTGAAACACATCATTCAGGATCTGACACTTTTACCCTTGGGCAAACATTAGCCCCTTTGACACTTGCGTCACAGTAAATCAGCCATTCAATGTCCCTGGATAGGAATGGCATTTTTGCTGTTCTCACTTGACCACTTTTAACTGGGGCACTGCACACTTCCACACTTACAAGGAGCCATCCCCAGGGATAAAAGTGTTCTATCTTCTACCTATAACATCATGACACATTGAGCGATGGTGGACTGCCCTAAATCTTATGACCTTATATTTAAACAAAATTAATCATGCCTAATTATAACATAATTAAACTTTGTGTACGGCATAGTATGAGCCCTTCAGCCTTTTGTTGTTGGGCCGACCTATATAAACTTTTATAAGGGTCCGTGGGAAAGTGCTAGCAATAAATAGTGTTATGAGTCCAGAGGACTCCAAAACCCAGCAGCAATAGATATTCACCAAGACAAATGGTTACTTAAACAAAAGTTGCTTTTAATTATCTTTAAACATGAAAACAGGATCAAACTTTAACTTAGTACTATCAACTTAACTATCCTAAATTAACCCCTTTCTAATTCTAAGTGCATGTATATGTAATGTGTATACAAGTTTAGAAAAGTTTTTTAATTCACAGTCCAATTTCACTTATTTCTCCAAGTTCATTGGTTGCAGGCAATTCTTATATGGTGCACAGAATTTAACATTTAATAAATTTCACCAGGTTTTGGTCTTTGGCTTGGCTTCGCGGACGAAGATTTATGGAGGGGGTAAAAAAGTCCACGTCAGCTGCAGGCTCGTTTGTGGCTGACCAGTCCGATGCGGGACAGGCAGACACGATTGCAGCGGTTGCAAGGGAAAATTGGTTGGTTGGGGTTGGGTGTTGGGTTTTTCCTCCTTTGCCTTTTTTCAGTGAGGTGGGCTCTGCGGTCTTCTTCAAAGGAGGCTGCTGCCCGCCAAACTGTGAGGCGCCAAGATGCACGGTTTGAGGCGTTATCAGCCCACTGGCGGTGGTCAATGTGGCAGGCACCAAGAGATTTCTTTAGGCAGTCCTTGTACCTTTTCTTTGGTGCACCTCTGTCACGGTGGCCAGTGGAGAGCTCGCCATATAATACGATCTTGGGAAGGCGATGGTCCTCCATTCTGGAGACGTGACCCATCCAGCGCAGCTGGATCTTCAGCAGCGTGGACTCGATGCTGTCGACCTCTGCCATCTCGAGTACCTCGACGTTAGGGGTGTGAGCGCTCCAATGGATGTTGAGGATGGAGCGGAGACAACGCTGGTGGAAGCGTTCTAGGAGCCGTAGGTGGTGCCGGTAGAGGACCCATGATTCGGAGCCGAACAGGAGTGTGGGTATGACAACGGCTCTGTATACGCTTATCTTTGTGAGGTTTTTCAGTTGGTTGTTTTTCCAGACTCTTTTGTGTAGTCTTCCAAAGGCGCTATTTGCCTTGGCGAGTCTGTTGTCTATCTCATTGTCGATCCTTGCATCTGATGAAATGGTGCAGCCGAGATAGGTAAACTGGTTGACCGTTTTGAGTTTTGTGTGCCCGATGGAGATGTGGGGGGGCTGGTAGTCATGGTGGGGAGCTGGCTGATGGAGGACCTCAGTTTTCTTCAGGCTGACTTCCAGGCCAAACATTTTGGCAGTTTCCGCAAAGCAGGACGTCAAGCGCTGAAGAGCTGGCTCTGAATGGGCAACTAAAGCGGCATCATCTGCAAAGAGTAGTTCACGGACAAGTTTCTCTTGTGTCTTGGTGTGAGCTTGCAGGCGCCTCAGATTGAAGAGACTGCCATCCGTGCGGTACCGGATGTAAACAGCGTCTTCATTGTTGGGGTCTTTCATGGCTTGGTTCAGCATCATGCTGAAGAAGATTGAAAAGAGGGTTGGTGCGAGAACACAGCCTTGCTTCACGCCATTGTTAATGGAGAAGGGTTCAGAGAGCTCATTGCTGTATCTGACCCGACCTTGTTGGTTTTCGTGCAGTTGGATAATCATGTTGAGGAACTTTGGGGGACATCCGATGCGCTCTAGTATTTGCCAAAGCCCTTTCCTGCTCACGGTGTCGAAGGCTTTGGTGAGGTCAACAAAGGTGATGTAGAGTCCTTTGTTTTGTTCTCTGCACTTTTCTTGGAGCTGTCTGAGGGCAAAGACCATGTCAGTGGTTCCTCTGTTTGCGCGAAAGCCGCACTGTGATTCTGGGAGAATATTCTCAGCGACACTAGGTATTATTCTATTTAGTAGAATCCTAGCGAAGATTTTGCCTGCAATGGAGAGCAACGTGATTCCCCTGTAGTTTGAGCAGTCTGATTTCTCGCCTTTGTTTTTGTACAGGGTGATGATGGTGGCATCACGAAGATCCTGAGGCAGTTTACCTTGGTCCCAACAAAGCTTGAAAAACTCATGCAGTTTGGCATGCAGAGTTTTGCCGCCAGCCTTCCAGACTTCTGGGGGGATTCCATCCATACCTGCTGCTTTGCCACTTTTCAGTTGTTCGATTGCCTTATATGTCTCATCCAGGGTGGGAACCTCATCCAGCTCTAGCCTTAGGGGCTGTTGAGGGAGCTGGAGCAGGGCGGAATCTTGGACTGAGCGGTTGGTACTGAAAACAGATTGGAAGTGTTCTGACCATCGGTTGAGGATGGAGATCTTGTCGCTGAGGAGGACTTTGCCGTCTGAGCTGCGCAGCGGGCTTTGGACTTGGGGTGAGGGGCCGTACACAGCCTTTAGAGCCTCGTAGAAACCCCTGAAGTCGCCAATGTCCGCGCTGAGCTGTGTTCGTTTGGCGAGGCTAGTCCACCACTCATTTTGGATCTCCCGGAGTTTGCGCTGAAGATGGCTGCATGCGCGACGGAAGGCTTGTTTCTTCTCTGGACAGGACGGCTTTGTAAGGTGAGCCTGGTGGGCAGCTCGCTTCTTTGCCAGCAGCTCCTGGATTTCCTGGCTGTTTTCGTCAAACCAGTCCTTGTTTTTCCTGGAGGAGAAGCCCAGTACCTCTTCAGTGGATTGCAGTATGGTAGCCTTCAACTGATCCCAGAGGGTTTCAGGGGACGGGTCCGTGAGGCGGGTTGCAACGTCGAGCTTTGCTTTGAGGTTTGCCTGGAAGTTTCCTCTCGCTTCGTCTGACTGCAGTTTTCCAACATTGAACCTCTTTCTGGGGGCTTTATTGTTCCTGGGCTTTGGCTTGAAGTGAAGGTTGAGCTTGCAGCGAACCAGCCGGTGGTCAGTGTGGCATTCCGCGCTAGGCATGACCCTGGTGTGGAGCACATCTTGTTTGTCACTTTCTCGCACCAGGATGTAGTCCAGGAGGTGCCAGTGTTTGGATCGGGGATGCATCCAGGTGGTCTTAAGGCTGTCCCTCTGCTGAAAAAGGGTGTTTGTAATGACAAGCCGCTGTTCTGCGCAGAGCTCCAACAGGAGGCGCCCATTGTCGTTGCACTTGCCGACGCCATGCTTGCCCAGGATTCCTGGCCAGGTTTCTGAGTCTTTGCCGACACGACCAGGTTTTGGTACTTGAAAGGTAAATGGTTACCACTCAGGAAGGTTCTTGTCAGTTTTCACAGAGAGATTTATTGTTCGCTGGACACAAATTGATCCCTTCTAATCAGCAACGTCAGTGTCTTGCTGAAGAAACTTTCCCCATCAGAGTTTTCCAGATGATAACCTCCTTCTTTCAGGTCACCACAGAGTCCATTTTATTTTCTCTTATTTCATGTGAAACATTAGCCAGCAAGTCCTTTTCTATTGCATGAACCACCAGGCACTCATAACCCATCTTCAAAATGGGATTTTTCCACAAGCTTGCCAACTTGTCCTGTTCCAGTCCCAGCTTCTGCTGTTAAATGGAATTCTCTCTCTCTCACTCAGAGAAAAGTATGTTTTACTCTCTCTCTCTGCTTGCAAAACCACATGACCCTCTTAGAATAGCAAACTGCACTCAGACAGCCTGCAGCCCCAACGAGTTCTTTCATCTGTTGCTTTTCAAAACAACAATCTATTAGTGAAGTCCCTTAGGCACTCTTCAACGTTTTTGCAAAGGGTCTCAGAGCCAGCCTGTCTGGCTTCAGCAGAGCTCCAGTATTTTAAATGAGATTTGTTTTGAAGTGTTTGTATGTGACCTACACTAAAAAAAAAACCTGCTACACTTTATCTTCCAAAAATATATCCACATACAATATAAAACACAACATATTCTTTCGCAATAGCAATAACTAGCAATTTTTAAACAGTGAGGGAAAGCAGTGGGAAAAAACGATGGCGGACCTGCCCTTTCAGAATTCTGTGCAGCTGTATGGACTGTATGGACGACTACATGCAGAGCACTCATGGGGCTTCTCTGCCATCACTCCCCCCCCCTCCAGTCTTTATAACTGGTGTGCGATAGCTCTACCAATTTTCCCATGCTGTTTATTAATTGTCTGATATTGCTATTTATTGCTAGCACTTACGATTCTTTCTCTCCCTGCTGCGAATTTCCCACAGCAAAGTTTATACCTTCATTTTAATCCTTTCTTTCCTTCACATTCCTGCACTCATGCAGAAATTTGTGACATTTCTGTCCTAAATGCAATTATCTGTTCCACATTTGGCCGCTTGCAACACCAGCATCTGCCGACACCGAGGAATGCACTAAGGGTTGAGGCAGTCTATCACCAATGTGAGATAATGCCATCTCATGCCAGCGTGAACACTATTTTCATTCCATACTTGACTTTTTCAGCTGATTCCTGGGACCACTTGCAACTGCGAAAGGGGCTATTCTGATCATCCACGTTATCAATGTTTATCATGATTTTATAAACATTTATCAGGTCTCTCCCTCAACACATCAGAGCAAACAAGCCAAGTTTGTCCAAACTCTCCAAATGGAAGGACCAAGAGGAGAGTGAAAGAGAATGTTAATCTGTTGGGACAGTTTGAGATCAAGAGAGAGGTGATGCTGGCCCAGGGTCTGATGGGATAAAATACATAGTTAGACAAGTGAAGAAATTGCTGAGACAACTGCCTGGTATGGGTCTTCAGACACCAAAAGCCCACTGCCTGGTGCGAGTCCTTTACTATCCAGCAGCTCAAAGAGCAACAGCAATCATCAAGGATCCACACCGCTCAGCATACACTGTTCTCATAGCTGCCATCAGGAAAAATGTATGGGCACCACAAGACTTGCACCACCAGGTTCAGGAACAGCTGCTACCCCTCCATCATCAGACTCCTCAACAACAAACTCAATCAGGACTCATTTAAGACTCTTACTTGTGCACATTTTTTAAAATTCTCTCTGTATTGCAGTTTGTTTACATATATTATCTGTTTACATTTCTTTATTGGTTTACATGTATACGCTGTGTAGTTTTTTTCTCACTATCAATAAGTGGTGATTCTGCCACGCCCACAGGAAAAGAATCTCAGAGTTGTATGTGATGTGATGTATATACTCTGACAATAAATCTAAATCTGAAAGCTCTTGGCCTGGTGTGGGTTCCTCAGTATCCCGCAGCCTGTCGTGTATCCTTCAGCCTGAGCCCCTTACTGATCCACTGCCATGGTCTACTTCCCTTTAGGGTAGTCTCCCAGGCTTCTTCTCAGCAGGGTGTGTTCTCTTGCTCTGGTGCCCTCTGATGGCCCAATGACTCCTCAGAGTCCGCAACCTCTAATGGTCTGCAGCCAAACATGGACGCCACCATCTTGGGTGCAAACCCTCATGGTTTAAGATGTTTAGGAAAACAAATTTTGCTCCTTTACCAACTGTTTCAATCCTGTATGGTCCATTAAAGTCCATATCCAAGTTATGGACTCCCTATCTTGCAGATCTATTTCTACCTGAGGGATCTTGTCAAATGCCTGACTGAAGTCCTTGTTGACAACATTCACTGACCTATCCTCATCGAAAACTTTTATTATCTCCTCAATCAAATGTGTAAGGCAAGACCTTCCCCTCACCTGATCATGACTTTTTAAATTTGCATAAAGCCTGGCCCTTGGTATTGTTTCCAGTTGTTTCCCCATCACTGAGCTTAACTGGTCTATAACTTCCTGAATTATCCTCATTTCCCTACTCCCTCGTGCTCCAGGATCATGCCAGTTGCTGAAGCCAAGGTCTCAGCAGTTTCTTCACTTGTCTGTTTCAATAACCAGGTATTTTATCCCATCAGGCTCTGGGGAGTAGTCCACTTTAATGCTCCTCAAAAGACCCAGCATCACCTCATTCTTGATCTTAAAATGCTCTAACAGATTACCTTTCTCCACATAATCCTCTGTATCACTATCCACCAGGTCCTTCTATTGGTAAATACCAACACAAAGTACTAGTATGTTGCTAACTTCCTCTGACTACGAGCACAAATTCTCTCCTTTGTCCTTAAGTAGTCCAATCGTCTTCCGAGTCATCCTCTTGTCCTAAACGTAAGCGTAAAATATCTTGGTATTCTCTTTAATCTTGCTCACCAAGGGCATTTAATACCCGATATGAGGTCTTTCCTATAATCTTCATTTTCCATGGTCTTATCTGGTTGTAGCCTGCTGAATCTTACATATGCCTCCTTGTTCTTTTTGACTAAATTCACAACCTCTCTTGCCGTCCAAGGTTCTCTTACCTTGTTATCCCTGATCTTCCTTTGCACCAGAACGTGCCTGTCCTGGACTCCAATTAGTTGTCCCTTAAATGACTCCAACATACCTTCTGAGCTTGCACAATAATACTTGCTCCCAATTAACTCACCCAAGCTCCTGCCCAATAATGTCACAGTTTGACCTCCCCGAATTTTGGTTGGTGTAAAACCTATCTGTGCAGCAAGATTGTTTTCACATTACGTTGTCTTTTTCTTTTTAAAATATTTTTTGTTGATTTTAATAAAGAACTCGTACAAAAGGGGTTCAATTCAATAAGTTAGTGAGGACAGTCACGTAAACTAAAGATATTCTGTAATTTACTAGCATACATAAATTGTAAATCATATCAATAATTCATGTTCTAAACAGTATATACATTTTTGTAGAAAAATAAACTTGAATAATATTAAAAAAGGAAAAAATAAAATAAAGGAGAAAAACTCAAACCCCTTACCTCACCACATTGCCAGATGCTACATATGTCTAGTATTAAAAGAAAAGGAACATAGAAGAGATACGAGTCCGTTTAATTACATTGGAGTAAAATTATAAGGTAAGATAGTGAGTCATAAATGACCCTCATAACTTTTGGAATCTTGTATCTGAATTATTAATTGAATAACAAATCTTTTCCAGTTTCAAACAGGACATGATGTCCCGCAACACTGAACGTGAGTAGGTGGGGCAGCATCCTTCTATTTAAGTAAAATTGCGTGCCTGGCCAAAAGAGAGGCAAAAGAAATAGCATGACTCTGAACTAAAGACAAAGAAGAATCGTTCCCTCCTGTTGTACTGAAGAGGGTCACCAAAGGATTTGGTGTTAAATGTTTGATGGCAAACCTCTCTCCATTGCATTTCATTGTCAATGCCAACTTTCTTTGGCAGTTGGTCTTCTGAAACAACACAAGCGACACACATTTTTCCAAGTCTGATCACTGCTGGTGGGACTATATTGTGCAGTGGAGGCAGGTTGGTGGAGGAATCTTGTCTTCAGAGAAAAGATTACCAATGAGATGAATCTTGGCCTGTACTCAAGCATCGTATGGAATATGGAACATTACAGTACAAACTCTTCGGCCCAAGATGTCGTGCCAACCAATTTAAACCTACTCCACAACAATCTAATTCTCCCTACCCTACACCCATAAACCACTACTTCAGTTCAATAAGCAAGGTTGGAAAGGATTCAATGGGGCTTGAATCATTTCTTATTTGTTGTGCAGAACTGCACCACTCCAGCAGAATGTTTGTGGGTGGAAAAAAAGCAATGATACAATAGCAAATTAATCTCCAAAAACTGGAGACCAATTTCTGCTGTTGGTTATTAATTAATTAGTTGGGATGTGTGCAAATGTCTTGCCACCCACATCTTCCATCATCCTCCTGTTATCATTGCTACCTAACTTTCAATATTTCTATTTATGTTTTAATAACAAATATAGGAACATCACTAGAATTAAATGTTGAAATACTGGTCAAATATTTTCTCTGTACTTAAAGTAAGATCGAACAGCGGAGATATTTGAAGAGCAATAAAACAGCACGTGCCAATAAATGGCCAAGTGTCAAAGCATTCAAAATAACCTTGGTCTTCCAGAATTTTTGCACAATTTTCTTTTCAGGAGATGTCATCCTTCAAGGTCACAAAGTGGAAAATTGCGCAATGACCGTTTAACTTCTAAGCTGGTTCTGTGCACGAGTAACAAATGAAATTCCTGTGCAGAGCCAGGAACAGTGGGACTGGGTGGTCGGACCCCACGCAGGAGCGCTGTGTCTTCACTCCCTGCTCTCCATGGGTTTACAGCAGTGGGAGCTCCAGCAGCAGCGTCATACTTTGTTTTCCTCTCTGTGCTGGAGAAATTCTGCTGAGTGTCTCCGGTACTTCTGTGTTCTGCATGAGTAACACATTAGCAAGGCGGTTAGAAATAGTTTGCCTTTCTTTCCTGCACCATCCAATGTTTAAATAAATTAGAACAAAGATCAAAAACTGGATTGAACATAATGTTTCAATTAACCTCCTCCACACCACATTCGTATCGCTGATTTGGAATTTCTTGCCAGACCACCTAGCTGCTGAGCTTTCGGATTCCTACGTTGATTGGAAAAGACATATAAAGAAAAAGCTTTTCAAGTCAATCTCGTTTTCATCTTGTAAATGCAGACTGCTGTATGGTATTTATCTTGCCTATCAGAAGTATTGACATAAACAGCTATTTTGTCACGTTTCACTTTTTTTTGCAACCAAAGAAACTGATGTAGTCCACAAAGTTAAATAAAGACTCTTCTGGGCCAAACACCACATATTTTATCAATGGTCTTTAAGCTACATATTTTAGCATATTTGCTTATTATTTAAATATCTTACACATAAAATGCCCCTACCTACATTTCCAATTTTAGTTGGACTTGTATCCATGAGGACACAAAGTCACTGACAAGCTTAGTATTTCAGAATCCCACAACAGGCTGAAACAATTAAGTTTGCATGTAAATCCAGGTTCCAAATACAAAATGACCATTCAAGATTATTGCTGTGAGAAAGCCCATGCAGTGAGCAGTCCAGGCATCAAACAAGTAAAACAATGTAGAGAAGTGCAGAGTTAGACAGTAAGACCAAATGGCACGCTGCAAAGGCAGCACATTGTTTTCTATTTTGAAGGTGATTCAGGAGTCTGATGAAGGTAGGAAAGGAACTGTCCCTGAATCTGGTGGGTATGATCTTCATAAGACATGGGAGTGGAGTTGCACCAGTTGGCCCATCAAGTCTGCCCCATCATTGGTTGATTTACTATCCTTTTCAACCCCATTCCCCTTGATAACCTTCCTAATCATGAACCTATCTACATCCATCTTAAATACACCCTGCACAGCCTTGAACGGCAATGAATTCTGTAGATTCACCTCCCTCTGGGTCATGAAATTCCTCCGTATCTCTATTCTCAAGGAACGTTTTTGATTTCTGAGGCTTTTCCCTCTGGCCCAAAACCCCTATCCCCCACCATAGGTAACATCTTCAATATTCAATAGGTATCAATGAGATTTCCCAAGGGGGGGGGGAGGGGGTCAGGGCAGATGTGTGGGTAATGGACAATATGTGGGTGAGGGCCAAGTTAATGGCGGTAGAGGGAAAGCCATCATCAACTTGGGAAGTAGAGGAGAACACTGCTTCAGGGTGTTTCATTTCAAGGCGGACGATGGAGGTGAATCATTCATCTTATGCTTTCTTTGCATTCGCCCAAGTACGTATATTCTTACAGCAGGTGCTCAGAATGGCTCTTCACTGGCATTCCAGTTTGGAGATGCAGGAGCTCACAGGACTGGCATGTCTCACCACCAGGAAGTATATCCATGACTTTTCGCCTTTCATGAGGGCACTGTATGATCCATCTGGTTGAGTACCTTTTCCTTTGAACAATGCAGTGGGAGCAGAAGGTGTGAGCCCCATCTCAGTGAACAGTCCTTTAGCTCCATTTGGAAGACCTGTTTCACTGCATTTTGACCTTTGAGCCATTTAGTTATCTACCAACTATCAAATTTTGGAAGTCAATTATTCAGAAAGCAAACAAATTCCCTTAGAAAATATCAAGAAACTAAAATAATTCCTATCAAGTATCCACTGATGATGCATCAACAGTGGCAGGGTATTCAAACCATGACCATACAAGTCAATCCTGTGGGTCAGTGACAATGATGGCTCCTTACTCCGTCCTGAACCACCTAAAGGTTGATGCTTCATACACCAGGCTATTGTTCATTGACTCAGCATTCAACATGATCATACTTCAGATGATACAACAGTAGATGACCTCATTGGCAACAATAGTGAGTCGGCTTACAGAGAGGAGGTTAAGCAGCTTGTAAAATGGTTTGTGAAAAACAATCCCTGTCTCAACATGGACAAGACAAAGGAGGTGATTGTGGACTTCAGGAGAGTGAAAGTCAGCCACTCTCCATTACACATCAATGGCTCCAGAGTGGATAGCACATCTTCCTTGGTATTCATAGAAACCATGATCTATCCTAACACCTCACGAGTCAGGAAGGCATAGTAGCACCTACATTCGTTAGAAGGTTGAAGAGGGCAAGGCTACTAGCTCCCATCTTGACCGCATTCTACAGGAGTACAATTGAGAGTGTCCTGTCTGACTGCATCATTGTGTGGTACAGTAGCTACAAACCATTAGACCAGAAATTAAGAGAGATGATTATCAAAACAGCCAAGCAGCTCATTGGATGACTCCATTTCCTCTATTAAGAACATATACTGTATCTGGAGTACTGCTTATACAGGGCTCAAAGAATTGTAGAAAACCCTTTCCATCCAGCACACAGGTGGGGCGGGATCATCAAAATCGAGACTGCCAGCCTGGGAAATAGATTTGTCCTGCAGGCTATGAGATTGATATCAGTTTCCTATAACTGAGTAAATCACCCAAATATATTTATTTTAAATTATATCTTTGCATATGTTGTGATTATTATGTACTGTGTACATATGTGCACCATGGTCTTGAAGAACGCTGCTCCATCAGGTTGTGCATGAACAGTCAGATAAACTTGAGTTCAATCCTGGAAAACGGAAACCAGTTTTATTATTGATCTGACCTGGATTAAACTGCTTTTAATAATTAGATTGAACTACATCAGTGAATTTGGACTTCTCAAAAACTCTTGGCTTGTATGTCTGTGTGTGCGTAAGCACTACAGATGCACAGCAGAAACAAGCAATTACGCAGAAGTCACAGAAATGCAAGTTAAAAATTTGTTGTTTTGGGCTTTGTATTGTATATGAAAAAATGTTTAATTAAGAAACGATCAAAATTTATCTGTTTATTCTCCTTAAATTTGAATTGTAAAAGTACTGCCTGAGAACCCAGTAAATCCAAACTGACCCAATCCATGAGCAGTCCGTATTTTAAAACTTACACTACAAACAGTCAGCGCTGAATTATAATATAGCAGCATATAGTATGGTGATGCTTCATTTTTTTAAATTCAAACTTGGAAATCTTTCAGAAATTAAATAATGGCCAAGATGTATTCTAAACATTTCAGTGAATAAATTCCTCCCCTAATTGAATTGAATCAATAAAAAGAAACCCTAAAAATTTAGATTGTTGATTACTGGCTCAGATTTAAGTGCAATTCACCCTGTACAGGAAGGGAGTGAGAAGATGAGTGGGAAATACTTTTTTAGGTAAGAAAATCAGAAATAAGATTTCCATCATGTTCTGCAAATAGAAGCAAATGAAACTTTTCAACCAACTTCCTTACCAATAGCTTTGTAGGTTTATACATTGGGGAGGGAAGCAACTGTCTGGTAATCTTGCAGGAGAAGGTCGAGGAAAACTGACCATCATTTCAGGGAAGGATGAAAAGTGGTGAGCTAGTAGTAGTTATTAACAACAGAATTAATACATTGTACATTAAAGCCTAACATGGGATGGTGAAGAACATGGGAGACCAATCTAAAATAGCTAGATCTGTGGTGTTAATTATTCCTGACCTTCTCCAGTGTAATTAAGGCCCTCTCGTGAAATATATGCCCCTTCTTATTCCTTTTAATGCAAGGTTTTAGGAATAAATCACATTCTTATAAATTAGAGAGCTAATTTTCCTAGCTTTGTCTGTGGAGCTAACATTTGCCATCCTCCCAAGTGCAGCTGATGTGATAATGTCATCCATTAAAACTTGTGTCAAAAAGAGACATTACATTTTATACAAGCAGACATGATGAATCACATTTTTCTAGAACCCACTATAAAATAATTTCTGATCAAAAACTAGGGAAGGATACATCTCAAAATATGTAATCTAATTTGTTCCAAGTTTTATGAGAGTATTAGAGATTTGGAATCATTAACCCAAACTGTAGGAGCAATATATGCAATATCACTTCTATACTTTGTCAATTCAGGCTCTGGTTGGTTTCCCAGCCAGCACCTTCAAAGTAAAATGCTTTCAGAAGATTAAAATACATTTAAATTCTCCAAAATATTAAACAGACAAATTTTTTCATCTTAAAACAGATATTTTGAAAAATTAATAAAACACAAACATATTTTTACTTTAAATATCAAGATACTGTCTCTCTCTTGGCTTGGCTTCGCGGACGAAGATTTATGGAGGGGTAATGTCCACGTCAGCTGCAGGCTCGTTTGTGGCTGACAAGTCCGATGCGGGACAGGCAGACGCGGTTGCAAGGGAAAATTGGTTGGTTGGGGTTGGGTGTTGGGTTTTTCCTCCTTTGTCTTTTGTCAGTGAGGTGGGCTCTGCGGTCTTCTTCAAAGGAGGTTGCTGCCCGCCGAACTGTGAGGCGCCAAGATGCACGGTATGAGGCGATATCAGCCCACTGGCAGTGGTCAATGTGGCAGGCACCAAGAGCTTTCTTTAGGCAGTCCTTGTACCTCTTCTTTGGTGCACCTCTGTCTCGGTGGCCAGTGGAGAGCTCGCCATATAACACGATCTTGGGAAGGCGATGGTCCTCCATTCTGGAGACGTGACCTACCCAGCGCAGTTGGATCTTCAGCAGCGTGGATTCGATGCTGTCGGTCTCTGCCATCTCGAGTACTTCGATGTTAAGGATGAGGTCGCTCCAATGAATGTTGAGGATGGAGCAGAGACAATGCTGGTGGAAGCTTTCTAGGAGCCGTAGGTGATGCCGGTAGAGGACCCATGATTCGGAGCCGAACAGGATAATCAGGTAATAAAATACACACAGTGACTTGAGGTTTTCATTATTCAATTATCCAGTTCTCCACTGGTTTGGATAATCTAAAGAATCTCTCAAGGCAAAACAGTTAACAATGAAACAGAGCATGCAAACTAATGCCCTTAAGGGCCCTCAGAATACAGGTTATTGCCTAAAATTATAGTAGCAAGTAAAATGCCAAAATATGGGACTTCATCAAATGCTAGATTGAAATAGAACAGTTCACTGTGCCTAACAAACCAATCACTTCATCTGAAACAATATTCAATTTTAAAAGAAAAAATATTTCCTCCATTGGCTTCTTTAAAGGTTTTAAAAACTAGACTCAACATTCATAATTTGTGAATGGATTGCTTAAGTGAAACATGATATCGATGACAATCTTACCACATCCTTGGAATACAATTCATTCTGCATGTTCAGATAGACTCGACATTCTTAGGAATTAAAAAATGCCAAGGACAGTGTTCCTTTTAAGAAAGTCATGTCATGTCAAATTGTGCAAGGACATTATTTTTAAGTGCATGCTTAATACCCATAAGGAACATGTAAAATCCAAGCTCACAACTAGAAAATAGCACCAAAGAAGGGTCCACAAAACCATAATGGGCTTAGGAAATTTTTGGATTTAATTAATTTTTTTTAATGTTTGTCAAAATTACATAAAAATTAATGTTACCAAATGAGATTTCTGGAATTAAAATAGTCAAATCAACATCTTGCTTTGCAAAAATTGTTAAACCTTTATCTGGAGGGTAGTGCTTTGATAGGAAAAGGAGGGGAAGGGCTAGAGAACTGGAGGAAAGTCCTGAAGGGCCCACACATGAAACATTAGATTCCCTTTACTTCCTGTTGATGATGGATGACCTGTTGTTTCCCAGCATATTTGTTTATTCCAGTATCTGCAGGGTTTTTTAAAATCTCTTGGTATTTGAATCATTACATTTCCGGGTAGATTCAAATGACCTGAACTTTGAATCAGATGTCCTGAAAAGTAGAGACATGAGGTTGTACAGCGTGGAAAGGCCCTTCAGCCAAACCTCCCTATGATGACCAAAATGTCCTACCTGCCTGTGTTTGGTGCAGATCTCTCTAAACCTATCCATGAATCCATCTAAATCAGGGGCGGGCAACCTTTTACCATGTGTGGGCCAGATGGTGAGTCAGTGGTTGAACAGCAGGCTGCACTGATGCTACCATAAATGAAATAAATTGTGAAACACAGACATTATGTAATTTAAGTTTTCAATTTTCTCTGCTTGAAGTACGTAATGTAGTATGTATGAACATAACCGATGATAATTTATCAAAAAGAAATCCACAGAAACAGTTCAAGCAACAAGATCAACCGTATCCCTTTCAAAAAACTACAGTGATGCATTTCAGGTCAAGGAAAGCATCTTCAAATCTGGAAGGGTCCCAAAAAAATCACGAGTTAGTCATTAAAATGACACCATATATGTATATACCCAAAAAAAACCCACAAAAGTCAAAAAAGAAGAAAATTAGTCACACTGAAAACAAAATAGCTAATCCAAAACCAGATCTCAACTCAATCAGTGGGAAATTTGATCTTGTTTATTGTTTGAAAGTATTTTGATATTGGGTGGCATAGTTGTTGATGCCAATAGCTAATCATCATTTAAATGAACATTAGTCATATTTGTTCTCAAGTGGTTCTTGGAGTACTTCATTTTTGAGAACAATTGCTCACACGTTTGTACTGCCAAACAGACTATGAGTTGATGCGACTGACTTCATGTGACTGACACAACGTGACTCAAATTTTAATCAACAAGATGAGAATTTGACTCTTTTTGCACTCCTTGTATTGGCAGGCTGAGTACAAATGATACTTTTGCATAGGGTTGTGGGCCATATAAATTTGGATCATGGGCTGCGGGCCGCAATTTGCCTAACCTAGTCTAAATGTTTCTTAAAATTTGTGAGACAATAAAATCCCCATCATCCAGAATTCAATCAACTCAAAATAAACAACCAGCAACAAAAAACAGGAAATAAATAAATTTAAAATTCAAATAAATAAGACTGGGAGGATGGACCCTGTGGGAAGTGCTGTGACTTCATTGGACACACACAGGTTTGCCCTGCTGAATGAGGAATGCACCTCAACGCGCACACATTCTTTTCACGGTTATCGCTTGCATTGAGCTGAGTCGGATTGCCAACATGAGGAAGGTGCACCAGAGGCCTGACCAGGACACTTGTGTGGATCCGAGTCAGGTTGCCTTGGTGAAGATGAGAGCAAACATTCAGCCAGAGGAGCGCCGTGGTCATGCCACAGCAGCTGTTGGAATAAAGTTTCAATGAAATTGCATTGAAATAAAATGGCACTGCCCAGGATGAAGAGCCAGCTGATGCCATTCACCACTAGGGCAACTTTCCCAAAGTGTCTCCCTATTCCTGTCAAGTTTTTATTTTGGTTAGTATAAGTATATTGGTAAGGGGGGGGGGGGGGGTGGAGGGTTAATTATGATGGTGGTTGATTATGAGGCTAATTATAATTATGATGGTTAGTGTAGTGATAAAGCACAATGCAGTAACAGCACCAGTGACCAGGGTTCGAACTTAAATTTAAATTTTGTAAGTTATGGGAATTACTTGATTAAAATGAGCTTTACATAATTAAAGGCATCTATACTGATTTTTTTTTCCAAATTACAGAACTTTACATTTTGCCCTGTCTTTTGTCTTTTAAATTGTGTATTCTTAATGTAGGTGTATTAGTTAGGCATTGCAAGAGCGAGTCTCAGTCAACTGGAAAATTTGCATTTCCTGTATCCGCAATCCCCATAAGTGCCGGATTTTACTGAATTGCCTGCCTCAATCACCTTCTCCAGCAGCTTGTTCCATACACCCTCCACACTCAGTGTACAAAAAGTTAATCCTCAGATACATATTAAATCTCTCTTCCCCTCACTTTAAACCCATATCCTCTGATTTTTGATTCTCCTACTCGCGGCAAAAGACTCCCTGCATTCACCCAAACCATTTATCTCATTATTATTAAAAAGTGATTTGCCCACATTTTTCAATAACTACAGTTAAAATCTATATCACATTTAAAGTCATTAACAAGACTTCAATTGCCAATGTAAAATAATTCCAAACTTCTTTGCAAGTTTGAATATTTCATCTCTTCACTCACCTACCATCAATTTTTATGACTATTCCTTCCAGTTCCAGACACACCACCAGCAGCAATGGTTTCTCGCGATCTACTTTAATACTTTGAAAACATCCATAATAACTTCTCCAACATTCTGAATTCAATGACACACTGCTTCGGAAAATGAATGTCTCATCTTCTCCAAAGCAAATACATAATTTCTCAGGTGTCTCTGAACTCCTCAATCTACTTTAATCAATGCATGGCTCTGTAAGGTCTAAAACTAACTGAGGTCAACCTCTATCCCATCAACTCTTTTTCAATTGGGCTCTTTCAAATAAATGACTGTCATATCCAGTTCTTTATTTCTATAATTTTAAATTTAAATATACAGCACAGTTTATATAAATTTTGTAGATTATTACCTACCACTATTCAGAAATATTTAATTCTATCTAGTTTCCATTTAAACTGGCTTCCTTTTTGATATCTCTCATAATCAAAATTTGTAAAAGGCATAATTTTGCTTTTTTCCCCAAACTTATTTTGTAACCTGACATTCTTCCATATTTTTCCAGTGTAGTCTGCAGTTTGGCCAAGGACTCAGCCGGGTCTGATAAGTATAACAGCACATCATCTACAAATAAATTAATGTTACGTTTTTCCTGACCAACTCTGAATCCCTTTATATCTGGATCTCTCCTTATAATTTCTGCTAATGGTTCAATTGCCAAGACAAAGAGGCCTGGAGACAATGGGCATTCCTACCTACTAGATCTACTCAAAGGAAAAATCGACGACATTTGGCCATTGGTTATAATTTTAGCTTGTGGTTTATAATAAAGTTTTTATCCAATCAATAATTGTTCAGCCAATTCCAAACTTTTCTAGTATTTTAAATAAGAAAGTCCATTCTAGTCCATCAAATGCCTTTTCTGCATCTAATGATACAGATATACTTAGATTTTCTTTAGATCTAGCCAAATGAATTATATTAAATAATCTGCTCAAGTTATATGCAGAGTTACAGTCTACTGGATGGTGCTTTTGCCAAAATTTTGTAATCCATATAGAGGTCTGTACGAAGACAATTTTAGCAGGTCTCTGATACTCCACTGCTGCTCTCAATGTGGCTTCCCAGTAACTTAAAAACCTGACCAGGCCCTGTCATGGTCTTTGGTCATCTGCTCTCCAGGCTCTTTCTATAAGTAATTTTTCCTTGAACTTTCCCACTCACAGGGCTTGTGGGATCCAATCTTCAAAGAATTTCACTAGGTTGTTCCCTTCTTTCAGCACAATGATTTGGACGTTATTTCTCCTGCTAAAATTTTCCATGTGGTCAATTTTATCCAGCAGCAGTTGTGTATCTGCTTTCCACTTTGTATCTTCCTCCAGAGTTTTTAGATGTTCTTGAGTCATTATCAGGTCATTTTCAACCTGCTCCAGCCTATTGTTCAAGTCATCAATACCTGGCGTCAGCACTGTTATTTTTTTTCTGCCATCTCTTTAGAGCATTTTCCACCTTGGAGAATTTTCCACTCAGAATCTTCGTGGATTCCATCACTTTTTGAAAATCCTTTGTCGATCCTCCACTTCCTTGGGTTTGTGTCAAAATCGTGGCTGCACCTTCTTCACCAGTCCCTTGTGAATTTTCAGTCGACAATCTTGGCAACTTTTTTGGCTTCTTCAATTTTATTTTTCTGGCTATTAAGAGACAAAAGTCGATATTGGACTAATAGAAAATTATGATGGAGAAATTATAATGGGAGACAAGGAAATGTCAGAGGAACTGAATGAGTATTTTACATTAGTCTCACTATGGAAAACACTAGCAGTATACTGGAATTTCAAGGGTGTCAAGGAAGAGAGGTGAGTGCAGTCACGATCAACAGAGGGAAGGTGCTTGGCAAGCTGAAAAGTCTAAGGGTCGACCAGTCTCTGGGTCCAGCACCCTCGGGTTCTAAAAGAAGTAGCTATGAAGATTGTGGAGGGACTAGTTATGATCTTCCAGGAATCAATAGGTTTTGGCATGGTTCTGAAGGACTGAAAAATTGCATAGATCATTCCTCTATAAAAGGGGGAAGGAAGCAAAAATAAAATTATAGGCCTGTTTGCCTAACATCGGTGATATATACTATCTGGAGGTGGGCAAAAGTCAGCGTGGTTTCCTGAAAGGAAATACTTGCTGAACAAACCTATTGCAATTTTTTTTTTAGAAACCACAAGCAGGTTAGACAAAAGACATCCAGTGGATGTGGTATATTTGTACTTACAAAAGCCACACACGAGCTTGCATTATAAAATGAGAGCCCATGGAATTACAGGAAATATACTAGGAGAGTGAAACATTGGCTGAACAGAATGGAAATAAAGGGATCTTATTCTGGTTGGCTATCGGTTACCAGTAGTGTACCACAGGGACAGTGTTGCAGTCACTTCTTTTTTAAATTGTATGTTAATGATTTGAATTGCAGAATAAATGGCTTGGTGACTTAGTTTGCAGTTGATACATAAATAGGTGGAGGGGCAGCTGGTAAGATGGCCATTTCAAACTTACCAAAACTGAGGACTTGCTGGGTCGGCGTAAGAAACTCTCTCAGTTTGGGGGGGGGGGGGGGGGGGCGTGGTGTATAGCCCTCACGCTTCCCCCTCATTGCACATGCACCACCATCACATGCTGCATTTAATGGGTAAATGCCTTTTCTGCCATCTAATCTGTCCTCCATTTGGGGTCTGAGGACAGAGGGCTAAAAAAGCAAGACTGTCTGGCCTAAAGCCGGACATCTGGCCACCCTAGCAGGTGGTGAGGAGGAAACGGTGGGCTGCAGAGACACTTTGAATAGACAAAGAAGTGTTAAATGAAATCTTTGGCTTGGCTTCGCGGACGAAGATTTATGGAGGGGGTAAAAGTCCACGTCAGCTGCAGGCTCGTTTGTGGCTGACAAGTCCGATGCGGGAACGGTTGCAGCGGCTGCAGGGGAAAATTGGTTGGTTGGGGTTGGGTGTTGGGTTTTTCCTCCTTTGCCTTTTGTCAGTGAGGTGGGCTCTGCGGTCTTCTTCAAAGGAGGTTGCTGCCCGCCAAACTGTGAGGCGCCAAGATGCACGGTTTGAGGCGATATCAGCCCATTGGCGGTGGTCAATGTGGCAGGCACCAAGAGATTTCTTTAGGCAGTCCTTGTACCTCTTCTTTGGTGCACCTCTGTCACGGTGGCCAGTGGAGAGCTCGCCATATAACACTATCTTGGGAAGGCGATGGTCCTCCATTCTGGAGACGTGACCCACCCAGCGCAGCTGGATCTTCAGCAGCGTGGACTCGATGCTGTCGACCTCTGCCATCTCGAGTACTTCGACGTTAGGGATGAAAGCGCTCCAATGGATGTTGAGGATGGAGCGGAGACAACGCTGGTGGAAGCGTTCTAGGAGCCGTAGGTGATGCCGGTAGAGGACCCATGATTCGGAGCCGAACAGGAGTGTGGGTATGACAACGGCTCTGTATACGCTTATCTTTGTGAGGTTTTTCAGTTGGTTGTTTTTCCAGACTCTTTTGTGTAGTCTTCCAAAGGCGCTATTTGCCTTGGCGAGTCTGTTGTCTATCTCATTGTCCATCCTTGCATCTGATGAAATGGTGCAGCCGAGATAGGTAAACTGGTTGACCGTTTTGAGTTTTGTGTGCCCGATGGAGATGTGGGGGGGCTGGTAGTCATGGTGGGGAGCTGGCTGATGGAGGACCTCAGTTTTCTTCAGGCTGACTTCCAGGCCAAACATTTTGGCAGTTTCCGCAAAGCAGGACGTCAAGCGCTGAAGAGCTGGCTCTGAATGGGCAACTAAAGCGGCATCGTCTGCAAAGAGTAGTTCACGGACAAGTTTCTCTTGTGTCTTGGTGTGAGCTTGCAGGGTCCTCAGATTGAAGAGACTGCCATCCGTGCGGTACCGGATGTAAACAGCGTCTTCATTGTTGGACAAAGAAGTGTTAAATGAAATACAATGTTGGAAAGTGTACGGTCATGCACTTTGGTAGAAGGATTAAAAAGGCTAACTATTATTTGGAAAGGGAGAAAATTCAAAAGTGCAAAGAGCTTTAGGAGTCCTCGTGCAGGATATCCCAAAGGTTAACTTCCAGGTTGAGTCGGTAGTGAAGAACTCAAATGCAATGTTGGGATTCACACCTAGAGTAATAGGAAACAAGAGCAAGGATGTGATGTTGAGGTTTTATAAGGCCCTCATGAGGCCTCACTTAGAATGGAGGGTACAATTCCAGGCTCCTTATTCAAGGAAGGATGTGCTGCCATTGGAGAGAGTTCAGAGAAGATTTACAAGAATGATTCCTAAAATGTAGGGATTAGTGTATGAGTTATCACTTTACAGCCCTTGGAGCTCATAAGAATGAGGGGGGGACCTCATTGAAGCATGTCGAATCTTGAAAGGCCTGGACAAAGTAGATGTGCAAAGATGTTTTCCATGGTCGGGGTCAAGGATAAGAGGGCACAAATTTAGGATTAAAAGGTGCCCATTTAAAACAGAGATGCAGAGGAATTTTTTTAACAAGAGAGTGGTGAACCTCTGGAATTTGCAGCAACAGCTGTGGTCCAGGTCATTGGGTGCATTTAAGACAGGGATTGATAGGTATCTAAATAGTAAGGGTATCAAAGGTAACAGGGAGTGGGGCTGAGTGGGAGAATGGATCAGCTCATAATGGAATAGCGAAGCAGATGCGACGTGCCAAATGGCCAACTTCTGCTCCTACATTGTATGGTCTTATAGAAACCTGGGTCGCTGGCATTGCAATAATGTTATGCTTCAGAACAAAATAGCATTTGGGGAGAGAATATCCCTGAATACTATGAAAAATAAATCATGGCTCTCTCCTATGATAAACAACTTTTATCAACTTGACCAAAAATAATCAATCTCTGCAAAACTGCATGCAGATAGCAAATCTGTTGAACACAGATAATCCCCAAATACTGCAAGGAATAATAGGTCTGTTGTGAATGACTCATCTTTTAAAAATATTGATTATTTATCAAATATTGAGAAAATATAGTTCTACCTTCAATAACACTGTCCCCAGCAAACAATCCTCCACTGCAACTGAATCGTTGACTATAGATGCACAAGCTTATGAAAATCTGTAATGTCATATACTGTATATTACAAATGTAGACATGTGACGTTTTATTCCGGAAATTATCAACAAAATTCAACCATTTCTCTTGTGTTTCATCTTATTTCCACGAGTCCAAACATGCATTAAGATAATAACATGTAGCATTTCACATAATAAATTTCACAATAGTTTGTGTTTCTCTCTATATTATGACAACATTGGCAGCTTCTCTTAGTGATAATAAGCATGACTGATTAAGTGGCAAATGCATTTTGATGCAAAGCCAGTGTTTAACCAGGAGTTAAGAGGTGTCACTAAGACGGGAATGTGAAAACATCACATCAAAAATAAAGTGCGAGGTGCAAAAAAACAAGAAAACTCAGGCCTCCAGCCAAGAGAAATGTGCCAGACATTTTAAAGAACTGCAAAATAGACACAAAAATGTGTTCAAAAAGTCTAACAAGCTCAAATCTGTTTGGACCATAGAAACAAAAAGGGGACAATGAAAGAAATATTCCACAAATGGACAACTAAGTTCAAAGTGTAGTAAACAGTGTCTTCATTAAAGTGTAGTAATGAACAAAGAAATGGCAAACCACCAACAAATATGGCAATAGATAACCACAAGAGCTTAATGAGTTCATGCTCCACTACTAATGCTTGAGCATGCATTCTAATATAGTCCTTAAAGAGCAGCTGCATCCAAGGAGATGTGGCCAACAAGTAACAACTCATATTCGAGCACTACATTCAAAATTAGAAAAATGTTCTGAGCAAGAATGCTAGAAACGACATATTCTACTATTCTGCAATTTGGACCTCGTTTACCTGGTGAGAATGCTCCCGGAAGCTTGCAGGTAAATCATAGAATATCAGGCCATCAGATGCAATTCACTTTTTGATGTGGTACAATGATCCAGGAGCATTTCTTTAATATTTTATTTACAGTTTTTCCACTCAAACTCCAACAACTGTCAATATCATTTATATCATTATCAACAATACCAACATTATTTTAATTTCATACTTGTTAATTGCATACAATCTTTTCATAGAGTTTGAGTTCTTCTTATCCCTTTCCCCCCTTACATTGAACACAACACCAAACTAATTAGACTTACACACAATAACCAAAACACTCAACAAAAGTATAAAACTCTTATTTGGGAAATTATGGGTTTGTAGCATCGCGGCGGCCTTTTTTTTCCCCCATGGCTTTTCCTGGTTAGAATGGGATGGATCCCCTCCGCTCCCCCACCAAGCGAGTGGTGGATTAGGAGGGTAGAGTAGGGCGGAGAGGCACGACAGTCCACACTACAATTGTGCCCCTATGTCATTTAGGTCGGGCTGCCAGACCTTCCAAAAAAAAGTGCTGCATTGTTTCCTTAGGTTGTAGATAATTTTCTTCAGGACCAGGAGCAATATGTTACTGGGTGGACTGAGGGTTGGGTTGGGAAAGATTGATGCTGTGGGATATTTAGGAATTGGATGGGTGGAGGGGATGGGGATCTGAAGGGAAGATATTTGGAATAAATTATATTTGGGAGAGAGATCAGAGCTCAGGTCAAGGTATGAAGCCTGGATGCCACACATCTCAGGGATCAGAATGACAACAAAGAGCTGCTTCACTGGATTTCTGCAGGGCCAGTGTGGGTTTTGCTGTCACGATCTCAAAGCAGAGCACAGGCTAATGCAGCGATCTGAAGCAGGTGTTACTCATGACATTTTTTTATCTACCAACCCTTCCCCAAATGACAAAAAGCATGCTTTCCTTAAAAATGTCATTAAGCAAAAGTCTGTGCATTGAAAAATTTGGGGTGAAATGCATTGTAGGAATGCAGTGTACCAAAATTCCTCACACCATATGTTATAGCATAAGATTCATAAATTAAGGACACATACCTCAAGGTACCAAGGGCTAGATTGCAGAATTTTTAAAATCTAATCTTTATAAATCAAGAAATACATATTTAAGACTGAGAAAATTAGGATAATTGGGAGCTGACAGAGGAGTCAAGGCCAGCATTGATCAACCATGATCATATTAAATGCCAGGGCAGACTTGAGGGATTGCATGGCCAACTCTTGCTCCAACTTTCTTGTGGTCATGTGCATCAACACCTATTGAGGCTCAGAGCAAGAGAGTTTCATTTATTCTCATCCAATTCCCTCCCTAGTCTGCTTCTAACCAGCTATTTTGTACAGAGGTGTTATAACATTTGAGAAACAGACTCAATATGACAATTTCTAGATGGTCACCTTTTAAATTAGGCATTAATATAGGCCTTCATCAACTGATGGTTGTAAGAGGACCAACAACATAATTCTGTGAGGGGCATGGGTCAGCGTCCTGACCAACACAAACTTTCCTGCACATTGGAGACTCACAGGAGATGGCAGTTACTAGATCCTGAAGCAAAACACAATCTGCTGGAGGAACTCATCAAGTTGAGCAGCATTAGGGGAGAAAATGAAGGGTCAAAGTTTTGAGCCAAACCCCTTCATCGAGATTTGATGGTTCGCAGTCTGAAATTTCAACCATTATTTCTCTCCCCCCACCCACCCCTGCTGCTTGACCCACTAAGATCCAGCAGATTATGTTTAATTTCTTGTGGATGTGTCTGGTTTACTACCTTATTTTTGTTGGTGAGACAATGCTGATTGCAAATTGGCTGAAAACATATTCTCTTACGTTACAGATCATGAATACTTTAACTGCTCTGAAGCACTTGGAACGTGGACATCAGGAAAAGTGGTGCAAACGTGGAAGTTCCTTTCTCAGTATGGCAATATGTTGTGTGTACATTAGTTGCAAACATTTTGGAATGTTAATGCAAAAAACATATTGATGCCAAAAAACAGCTTCTCAGCAAACCATTCCAATTGTAATGAGATATTTAAACTACTACAATTACATGTGCAAGAGCAAATAAGATTAGTGATTAGATGAATAAGACAAGTGGATCACCCCCATTAAAGAGAGCCAAGGGTAAAAAAACATTTTTATTTTCTTCTGATCATGGAATGAGTTCACGCTTGAGACAGTGCCATTTCAATCCATCTTTCATCTATATTGCACCAAATATTTGGCTAACTTTTTCTTTTAATTCTCATCTTCTCTGATAAAGAAAATCTGTACTTCAACCATTAGTAATGATGCTACTTTAATGCTGAGAAATGTTGATGAAGATGAAAGAGGGCACAGCTGCCTCATGGGATTCTTGACAACCAATATTATGTGAAGTGAATTACTGCTATCATTTATATTCATTTTATAATAAAACAACAAAATTTGCATGCATCAGCACCAAACATGGTTGTTCATAGGAACCTAACTATGTTCATCTAACAGAGCAGTCAAAATTCACATTAGCAAAGGAATCTGGAAATAATAATGGAATCACTTGGCTTTTAATTTACTGTGGTACGAGTGCCACATTCACCATAAATTCCATCAGATGGAGGAGCAAAATTTTAGCCATTTGGTCCATTGAGTCTTCTCTGCTATTTGAATCATGGCCAATGTATTTTTCCTCCCAACCCCATTCTCCTGCCTTTTCCCTATAACGTTTGACTCCTTTAATAATCAAGAAACTATCAATTTCTGCTTTAAATGCACTCAGTGACTCAATCTCCACAGCAGTATGCGGCAAGGAATTCCACAGATTCGTCACGCTCAGGTCCTGTGCTCGAGCAAAAAGTGGAGGGCCAGCAAGGTGACATCACCTGTTGTGGCAATCAAAAAATTGGAATCAAAGTCCTCCCAGAGACAGGAGTTGATTCAATCAATAACCAACCTTTCAAAGCACTTTATCACAGTAGATATCAGTGCCATTGGCAGATAATCATTGAGCCTGGTCACCCTCCTCTTCTTGGGTTCTGGTATAATGGCTGTCCTTTTAAAAAGGGCAAAATCCTCAGACTGTTGTGAGAGGTTTGAAAATATCTGGATAAACTCCAGCCAGCTGCTAAGTACAAATTTTAAGGACTTAGCCAAGTTCACTGTCTGAGCCAGATGCTTTCCATAAATTCACCCTCCTAAAGGTTCTGTTCACATCAGCCTCAGAAATTGGGAGCACCAAGAATTGCCGGGGCATGTGGGATCTCATGTGGGTACATCATTGTACTCCCTATGGAAGTGAGCACAGAAATCACTGAACTCATCTGGAAGAGATGCAAGCCCTACCACAGCTATCAAGCGCATTTCTGATACTCCAACTAGTTCTGAAATTGTCTTTTTGCATTGGTGATGATCTTCTGGAGGTTGTATATGATCTTTTTGTCTGTCTCTAAATTGCCCAATCTGAACGCCACAGATCTAGTCTTCCACAGGTTGCAAATCTCTTAGTCATCCATGGCTTCTGGTTTGGGAACCATGCATCACCTTAGTAGAAACAGCCACGAGTCCTTGAATATGACTTGGTCTCAACTCCAGACAGTCACAAAGCTGCTCTTCTTCCTCCCCAGTCCAGGTCTCTAGAGTTTTATCTACTGGTACAATCCTCTTCAGTACAAATTAGAAGTAAGTTGTTGATCAAGAACTTGCTTTATGAATAGAATGCACTAGAATGGATGCAGTGAATAAATTGTATGCAAATTAAATCCAGAGATAAGTGATGAGAGATGCCCTTGGCCTGCTAAATGCACCAGAATATTTTGTTCTTGAGATATCCAACATGGAACATAAGTAAAACATTACTATCACAGTACGGTGAACTTTGCTGAGGCTGACATTATGTTGAAGTTTTGCAGCAAACTACTGTATATGGAGTTAAATTCTGCAGCTCGTGGTGCTGCAGTTTATCGAAAACTTAACGTTCACACTAGGCTCCAGGAAGCGATTCTCCAGTTATCTCCATAAATGTCATTCATTTCTCAGAAAACACTTTTAAAACCATCTCTGTAATATTTATTGTAATTAAGGTCATCTTATTTAAAATCTTTGGGGAAAGTACTAATTACAAATTGCAATTTTAACCAGTAGATCCAAATACAGATATGATTGGAGGACCAAAGCAAAGCACATTTTAGTACAATAAAATAGGTGGGATGGTTGATGATGTGGTTAGTGCAATGCTGTTACAGTACCAGTGATTGGGACTGTGGTTCGAATCCCGCACTGTCTGCAAGGAGTTTGTACGTTTTCTCCATGTCTTCAGGGTTTCCTCCAGGTGCTCCAGTTTTCTCCCACAATTCAAAATGTACCGGGGGTTATAGGTCAATTGAGTGTAATTGGGCAACACTGGCATGTGGCTGAAAGAGCCTGTAACTGTGCTAATTTTTTTTTAATGCAAATGTGTTTCAAATTAAACTGGAGCGTAGTACTGCCTTTCTGCAACCTCAATTAAAGCATGATTTTTTTTAAATTTCATGAAAATGAACATTTTATGTTGACTTTACAAGCATCAAATGCAACTGAGGCTTCCCTGTGTAAGATGTCAAAATAGTTTTTGTTGATACAGCTGATCCTATGAACAAATTGTTGATACAATTTTATTTCAAAATTGAAAATAAACATGAAGGGTTGCAATACCAAGTTATGGATCCCTAATTCTCAGCAACAATGTTAAGGATGGAAAAACACATGATGGTGCTTCCCAGCCAGTGGAAGAAACACCAGATCTAGACTGCAAACCCATTGATCAAATTGTAGTAGTGAGATTCTTCACTGATTTGCATTCAGTTTATCGTTCTATTCTTTACTAAGTTACATACAAAAAAAAATCTGAGTCATTTTCTCATTAACTGTTCTGATCAATCAGGTTAGCCTTTTCTATGCTTTGCAGTAGTTTTTGGGGAACTGAAACTATTTTGATGGCTTACTCAATTTGAAATGTAATCAAAAGCCCTTTTCACACTTGCATCCCAGTAAATCGGCCAATCAGTGTCCCAGGATAGGAATGGGGGTTTGGCCTTTCACACTGGACCACTCCCTAACCGGGACACACTCCTCGACATTTGGTCTGTTCTACCTTTAATAGGAAGTACCTGCAATGCAATTGCCCATTTCACACTTGCCTGATCTCAATGCCAGCATCTGCAGACGCCAGGGATTGTACTAGGGGTTGAGGCCGGCAATCCCCAGCTTGAGATGACATCATCTGATGCTGGCATTGAGCAGATTTTGCTTTCACATTTGCCTCTTTAAAGGCCAATTGGCGTTTGATTCCTGGAATCACTGGCAAGTGTGAAAGGGGCTAAAGATTACAGGAGATCTTAATCATACGTTGTATGATGAGGAAACAAATGAAAGCAAACAAAGAACCCCACGATTTTTTCAATTGCAATCTTATTTTGAATCGATATGATCCATCTTGTGTTTTTGATACTAGGAAAAGCCAGATATATTTTGGTCTCATGATTGAGATATACAACTATATTTTCCTTCATACACTTGAGATGAAGAGGCTGTCATTCAATGTGCATAATGCAGTACATTCAAGGTTACTAAGTTGACATTTAATCACTTTTATATGCACAACTGAAGAGCCTCTAAAGCAATTTTACAATCAACCAAGATCAGCGAAGTTATAGTAATAGATCTATTTTACAAATGCCACTTCCTGCTCCAACTTCATTGGAAGATTGGAGGTTACAGAACTGACAAAAGTAGTTTAATAAAGATAAAGCATCCTTCCATCTCACTTGTTGAATGAAATGAACATAGCAGAAAATGCCTGAAATATTTAGCAGGCCAGGCAAAGTCAACTCTGATGCTGTCTGAGCTCCTCAAAGTTTGCAGCATTTTCTTATTATTTCAGATTTCTAGCATCTATAGGGTTTTCTTTTCCCATTTATAGTTTAACTGACAGTAATCCTTTTTACCTCAGGTTTATCAATTTCTTCATCAATTGTGTAAACTTCTATGATAGGGAATTGCACATTCTAATCATTTTGTGTAAACACTCCTGAATTCGTCATTTCTGATCATTTCATATTTCTGGTCCCTGCTTCAGAGCTCCCAACTAGTGGAAGCAATTTTTCAAAAGGCCGTCAAATCTTAAAAATTGGTCATCATCTCACTCTTAAAGAAAAAGCCATTAGTCTATACCAAGCGTTTAAAAGTATAACTTGGCAATTCAGTTGTCAATCTCATAAATCTTCTTTTGCATTCTCGGTACTTCCATAGATTTTTAAAAACAGAATGGCAAAAAAGTTTGAGTATTTGGAATAGGTGAGGATATAGTTTTGTTTTATGTAAAGAATACTACCTATCTCTTCAACCCAGAAATACAACATCACTGGCATCTCATTCCTGCAGTTGATAGATTGATTCTTCATAGTTTTTAAGATTTACTATTTTTTTATCAATGTACCTTACGTTTCTCATCTCAATTTTCTTTCAGCATTAAATCTTTCATTCCCTTATTCTTATGCAGCACCATTTCAATCTATTTCCTCCTTCATCCTTGTTCTTTGACTTAACGTTACTAATGAAGACAATGCCTGTACATCAACAGTTTACCAAGATCCCAGTTACCTTTTTGCCCTTGCCATACCAATAAAGGCTTCCTCTACATAAATGACATCTAATGCAAATTGAATGACCATTTCCGTGGAGCACTTGGTTTGTGCCTTCATGCATCGTACCCTCAGTTTTAATTCCCAGTTGCTGGACATTTTAATTTCTCTTCCCATTCCCTTACAAACCTATCCATCATCAGCCTCATCTACTGCCAGTGTGAAATAAAATGTAAACTTGAAAAATAGCACATTGAATTCCATCTGGGTGGTGTACAGCATGAACACTGAATTCTCCAATTTTGGGCAGGACCATTGGTTTAGCAGTTAGTGCAACACCAGAGATCGGGACTGGGGTTCAAATCCTGCGCTGTAAGAAGTTTGTACATTCTCCCTGTGTCTGCTTGGGTTTTCCCAGGGACTCCGGTTTCCTCCCATCATTCAAAACATACCAGGGGTTGTAGGTTAATTGAGTGTAAATTGGGCCACATGGACTCGTGGGCCAAAATGGCCTGTTGCCGTGCTGTATGTCTAAATTTTAAATCTAAATTTAAATTTAAAATTTAATACCCTGATCCAGTTCTATTCTTTTTCCGTCTGTCGTTCTCAACCCATTCCAGTATTGGCTTTTAACTTCCTAGTGGTTTCCGCACTGCTTGGCTTATTTCTCCCACCTTCACCTGTCCAGTATCAACTTACCTTTTGGCCCCTCCAGATCCCTCCTCCTTCCTTTTCATGTTTGCTATCACCTTTTCCTGCCCATCTCGAGAAAAGGTCCCAACCTGAACCAGTGACAGGCCATTTCTCTTCATACTCATTTCTTGACCCATTGAACCTCTCCAGCTTCTCGCTGTTTGCTCAGAAGACATCTTTCTACTTGTTGGAGTTATACTTTGTGCAAGCAATGAAGGCTTAACGTTGTTTAGAGTCAATCATCTCAAACCCCAAAACATTACTCAGGAGTCCCTCAAGGCAGTAACCTTTAGATGCATCAGAGTTTTTCATCTGTCTTGACATCAGAAATAATGATGTTCCTAATGAATGTGCAATGTTTAATTCTGAACACAACTCTTCAATAAATAAGCTCAGTCCTGAACAATATTCAGTCACAAGCTGATGCAATATTTGCGTGAACGGAGGCACGATTGAGGCATATAAAACTATGATGAGTAGAAACAAAGTCGACTGCAGGAAACTTTAACTATGTCAGAAGTAGATCAAGTAAGAGGACACTTATTTAGGGTGAGGGACAAGAGATTTAGAGGGGATCTTTCTTACCAGAGTGAGAAATACCTGGAATATACTGCTGAGTCAGCAGTCAAAGCAGAACTGCTGATAGCATTTACGGAGTTACTGAGGAGAATTTGCATCACCTGGACATACAAGACTATTGTTATGCACCAGACAGCAGCAATAAAAATTAGCCCAAATAGTGTTAAATTTTAAATAATATTTTTAATTATTAACAATGATAGAAACACCTCTTCTAATTTATTCACATTTACCTAAACGACTAAATTTATCTAATTTAAACTCTTAACTATGCGCAAATATATTGGTGTGTGTGTGTGTGTGTGTGTGTGTGTGTGTGTGTGTGTGTGTGTGTGTGGGGAGAGTACCACAAGCCACTACAGGTCACAGCTCAATTCTCAGAAGGCAGTTCAAAGTTCATTTTTGGCAATTCAGTGATGACACGTGGGCTTGAAATTAATGCAACACACATGCTTTAGATGGTTGAGACACGCAGGCCTTAGATGAAAACGACACACAGGTTTTAGATGGATCAGGCTCAGGCCTTGGATGAAATGATTAGTTCATGAAGTGGGTGAAAGAGACAGGGGGTGACTGAAGGTTGATTAACTCACTAAACCCTTGTCGAGGTGCTTCACCTGTGTTTTTTTTGTAGACGGATGCCAACTAAAATTACCCTCTTTTTTGGTGTAGGGGATACAAAGTAAGTGATGCCCATGAAACTTCCAGAACCTTTTTCGTGGGTAGGCCAAAGTCAAGTGACTCACTCTGGTCACCATCCAAGTGCAGTATTTCTTCTGCAAGTAGAAGCCTTTTTCATGTGCCAGTCTTCTCACCCATCTATACCAACAGGAGAAAATCTGACAATTTGTCTATAACCACACAAAATGAGGCCAAGTGGGTTTCTCAGTCCCACAAAGGAGGTCGAAGAGCTCTTTACTCTTGTACTACCTTCTTACAATGTCCTCCTGAGCAAACTGTGCACTGTCTTTTCAATAAGATGGCCACATGGTCTCTGCACCTGGTTTCTCCAGGGCTCTGTGTTGACTCTGCAAATGTATCCAGTAAAAGGAACAGGATTTTCAAATCCTGCTGTTAGTTTCACAGTCACTTCAAATCCTGCAGGCAATTTGTTAAATCTGTTTTCTTAAAGGGACAGTCAGTCCCACACAATTAAATAAACTGAAAAGAATGGGAGAATGTTATATTATGGGCCAAATGCTGGATGATGGGATTAATATGGATAGATGCACATTGGTCAGTGATGGGATAGTGGTCTGCTGTTTCCATGCTGTATGATGTCATGACTGGATATACTGTATAACAAGAGAATGGAAAGAGCAGTATTTAAAAGACAAAGGCAAGCATGTTGCCAGGATTTAAGGAAATAGGTTAGGACTTTAACCTTGAGCATCAGAGAATGAGGAGATATCTGATGGAGGGATATAGATAGAGTAAATGCAAGCATGCTTTTTCCATTGAAATTGGATGAGACAAGAACTAGAAGACGTGGTTTAAGAATGAAAGGTGAAATGTTTAAAGGGAATATCAGAGGGAACTTGTGAGAGTGTAATGTGAGCTGTCAGCTGAAGTGGTGAGCACAGGGTCGATTTCAACATTGAAGAAAAATATGGATGGAAGGCTATGGTCTGGGTACAATTCAATGGGACTGGATTGATTAATAGTTCAGAACAGATGTAATAGGCCCAAATGACCTGTTTCTATGGTGTAGTGTTCTAGGATTCTAATGATGGATGACTTGATCTTGATCAAGGCATGGCAAGCAGATGTTTGTATGAGGGTCTCAACAACAAACAAACCGATGTGGAAGTAAGATCAGTGAAGAGCTTGAAATAGCCGATTAATATCTGGAAGTGAGAAAGTATCAAATAAAATGTGGTCTAAATAGTTTGTTTAGTTTTGAAACAATTGGAGTCCATGACTTGAATCAAGGGTAAAACCCCAATGTCTATCATGTGGCAAAGAAAATTATTTGTCTCAATATTTACTTGAAAGAAAATATTTCTAACTTGTCAGAATCTTGTCCGGTATTTGTGCCTATATGGTCAGATGAGTAATCTGAGAATAGAATATAAGAACCAGGTGGGGGAGGAAGTGATGTTCAAGAGGTGCAATGGAGAGGTCAAATTGGACATCATCACCATAAATGTGTAAAATGACAACTGCATTTAGGTCAGGACGGGTGGACACCCAGAGGTGGAGTGCGTCCTGGACAAGGATTGCAATATTTCAATCTAAAGATTATACCATTTTTGTAAATACTGAATTGAAAACAATATATACACTGTAAATCTGTTAGTAAACTGTTTTAAAGAAACAGACAAAATCGTAATAAAGACTTGCCAATAGAAACCATTGAACATTAGAGCATAGAAAACAGCCAAAACATCATTCCGCTAATCCCAATGACCTGCACCCATTCCATCACCCTCCAGGCCTCTCCCATCCATGTATCTATCCAATTTATTTTTAAAACTTTAAAAGAGTGAGCTCGCATTCACCACATCAGATATGTCAGCTCATTCCACACTCCCACCACGCTGAGTGAAAAGGTTTCCCCCTAAACCTTTCCCCTTTCACCCTAAAGCCATGTCTACTAGTATTTATCTCTCCTAATCTAACCGGAAAGAGCCTACTCGCATTTACTCCGTCTATACCCCTCAATGCAATAAAATAATTCTTTTTACATTATAACCAATTTAGTATTACAGCATTACAGAATCCATCAAGTTAAAAATGCAATAAAAGGCAACATGTAGAAATAGGCTTCTTGTTGTTTCAGACAAATGAAAAAAAACTCGATTAAAATGGCTACAAATGTGATACTAAAATATTTTAAAAGTCTGCCTCGAGTTTGTCTAGTACATAATAGACCTCTTGATATTAAAATGCCACTGAACTCCAGTCAGTCAGGCTTTCATTCTGTAAACTATTATTAGAATCTGCATGTTTCATTTTACATTTTATTGTAGCCACATAATGCCATAATTCAGTTAATGTTATGCACACATGAACTGCATTAACAATAGATCTAATAACACTGCCCAACGTTATGACCATCCAATATTTTTCTAGCACATATAAATTTTAATGGCCAAAAACTGACTTGACTTAATTGTTTGGAAGCAGCTTTGAGGAATTAGGAAATGCAAGATATCTTATCCAAGGGCATCCATCAAGATGTGTTGTTATCATTCCAAAATTTAATCACCATACAGGCTTTTAGTGCAAATTGAATTAAATAAAACATCAAAGATCTGAATTGGGAGCATAAACTCAAAATTATCATGATTCTGAAGAAATAAAATTCAGACTAAATTAACAAACTATATGGTGTCACCCAGCTGGCCTTCAACAAAACCTGCTTAGATTAATAAGATTCAATCTTGAGATTGCTGCAGCAAAATTGGTGTCTGCTGCCAAATTCTATTGTCCTGTAGTAACGACAATAAAAGTCCTGAGATTCACTGTTATTCTGAACTGTGTTTGGGGAACAACAATTCAGTTGAACACAAATCCCCAAAATGCTGTTGCTGCTCCAGTGAGACTTCAAGAAGACATGCCATGTGAAGCCTCTTCGGTGCAATTAAACCATCACTTGAACCGATGTGAACTGAGGCTGTATACAAATTAGTTCCACTGTAGCTGCCCTGAATTTTTAAATGCTGTATATTATTTCTACTTTTAAGAAATGCATCTAGTCTAAAGAAACTCAATAGGTGTGTCTGTGAATGTTAAAATATTTTTCAAAACATTTCTTCTGTTTCAGTTTCCTTCTTTAATCACAGGAACATAACAAGACATAACATTTAGACCCTCGACAGCTCAGTTCACACTTGCAAGTCATCCCAGGAATTAACCACCAATCGGCCCTTAAAGTGTCCAGTGTGAAAGCAAAATCAGCTTAATCCTGGCGTCAGGTGACGACATCTCACACCGGGGATTGATGACCTGGACTGCTCGTATAATCCCCAGCATTTGCAGATGCCGGTGTTGCAATCAGGTAACTGTGAAACAGGTAATTGCATTGTGGGATAGAAATGACCCAAGTTTTTGTGTGAGTGCAGGAACGTGAAGGAACAAAAGATTAAAATGAAGTATAAACTTTGCTGTAGGAAAGTCGCAGCGGGAGAAAGACAGAGGAAATAAATAGCAATAGCGGACAATTTTTAAACAGCTTGGAAAAATTGGTAGCTCTATAAGCGCACAATTTATAAAGGCTGTGGGGGAAAAGCAATGGCAGACCTGACTTCCCAGAATGCCGTGCAGCAGAGAAACCTCTCCATTAATGCTCCATGCATGCAGCCAGACATACAGGCCTTTCTCTGCCACTCTGAATTCTGGGAGGGCAGGTCCACCATCGCTTTTTCCCCAACATATTTATAAATTGTACATGATAGTGCTACCGACTTTCCCACGCTGTATTCGCAATAGTGCTACCGACTTTCCCACTCTATATAAATTGAGCACTATAGCACTACAAACTTTCCCATCCTGCTTAAAATTGTCTGCTATTGCTATTTATTGCTAGCAGTTTCCCATGGTCCCTTTTAAAGGTTTATATAGGTCGGCACAACAACAGGGGCAGAAGGGCTCATACTGTGCTGTACATCAAGCTTAATTATGTTATAATTAGGTATGATTAATTATGTTTGAATATAAAATCATAATACTGTGATCAGGATTTAGGGCAGGTTCACCATCACTCGACGTGTCATGACATAACCGGTAGAAGATAGAACAGTCCTAACCCCGGAGATGGCTCCTTGCAACTGTGAAAGTGTTCAGTATCCCAGTTAGGAGTGGTCAAGTGTGAAAAGCCAAACCCGCATTCCTATCCCAGGACACTGAACAGCCAATTTTGAGGGTTGCTTGTGTGAAAGGGGTTATAATTTGTTTTACTCTATCAAGTTTTATATAGAAATCCTTTGGCTAGAATAGTTACCAATGGACAAGTTTCTTCTTTTTCATTAACCAGATCGGCTAGACAAAGATGTCCTTTATCTCCTGCATTATTTATTTTACCAATTGAACCATTGGCACAATCACCAAGTGAAGATTTTAGTATTAAAGGAATTAAAGTTAATTAGAAGGAGTATAAGACTAGTTTGTTTGCAGATGATGTACTGATTTATATAACAGATCCTGAAAATTCTTTAATTACTTCATATAAAAAGTTACAAGATTATGGGAGAATAGCTGGTTATAAAATTAATTGGGATAAAAGTTAAGTGATGCTATTCGTAGAAGGAGATTATGATCGATGTAAACGAGTAGCTCAATTTAAGTAGACAAAATCCAATTAAATATTTAGGTATTAGAATTGGTATTTAATAAAATTAAAGATGATTTAAATAGATGGAATGACTTACATATTACGTTAAAAGGCAGAGTGAACTATATTAAAATGAATATTTTTCCAAGGATTCAATATCTTTTCCAATCTATTACTTGTTTAATACCTCAAAAATTGTTTAAAGATCTTAATTCAATTGTAAGGAAATTTTTGTGGAAAGGGAAAATGAATTGGTATGGCAGCGCACTCTCTCATGGGAAACTGGCCCCACGTGTAATGCCAAGTGGCAGGGCAGCCATGGGAAGAAGGCATTATCAGAGGTTCTTCCTGACTCAAGCCTCCCGCACAGCGCGCGCCTCAAGCATCGATTATGACATCACCACACACATGGTGACTGAGCCAGCACTGCCCTTAAAGGGGCGCGCACTAAATTCAAATAAAACAGTCATTAACGACCCTCAATGTGGTAGCTGTGATTTCTTCAGCTGCGCCTAGTGCCACTTTGGTGACCCCAACGAGCCCAGACGTCTTTCTCGTCTCCGCGACATGGATTCGGCTGAGATAAACACTGTGGCAATCAAGCTTCCCCCCTTCTGGACCCATCGCCTGCGGACATGGTTCCGGGCAGGCAGAAGTGCAATTCCAGCTAAGAAACATTTCAGCAGACACCACGATGTTCTACCCCATCGTGAATGCGCTGGACCAAGAAAAAGCCTCATATACCATCCACCAGCAGAGGGTAAATATACCACCCTCAAGAACTTGCTTCTCGGCATGTTTGGCTTCACCCTCCTGCAGCGGGCTTCCAGGCTCTTGCACCTGGACGGGCTTGGGGACTGCAGCCCATCAGCACTAATGGAAAAAATGCTGGCCCTGGCGGAGGATCATAAGCCTTGTTTCCTCTTCCGCCAGATTTTCCTCGAGCAGATGCCTGAGGATATCCAGCTGCTCCTAGCTCCCAGCTAGGGCTCCTTGCAGACCCACGTAAAGTCGCGGCCTGGGCGGATGCCCTCTGGCACACGAAGAGGGAGATTGAAGCAGCACTCAACCAGGTTTCGTGACCAGGAACCAGCCGACCTCAAGCTGCCCCTAAGCACAAGCCAGAGGAGAGGCATTCCACCTAGTGCTTTTATCACCAGCACTGGGGAGCGCAAGCTCACAAGTGCCGGCAACCCTGCAGCTTCCAGGGAAACGACCAGGACAGCCACCATTGATGGCTATGACGGCTAGCCACATGATCAGCCTCCTTCATGTCACCGATAAATTCACCAGCCGGTGTTTCCTGGTGGACACAGGGGCCAAGCTGAGCATCCTACCCCCAACAGCTCTAGAGACTCACACCCGATCTCGCGGTCCAACCCTGCAGGTGGCCAATGGTTCCACCATCAAGTCCTACGGAATCCGCAGAGCACAGATTCAGATCAGCAAAGAAAAATTCCACTGGATGTTAGTGTTGGCCTCAGTGGCACCGCGTTATTGGGGGATGACATCCTGAGGGTTCACGGCCTGCTGGTCGATATGAAGGGCAAGAGGTTAGTCAATGCCCGTATGTTCCACTCAATGCGCTTGGACAATGCGGATGCCTATAAACCCGAGATTGCCGCCGTTGCCACCACCAGGGATGAGTATTCAAGTATACTCCATGAGTTCCCCGCTATCTTGGAGCCATGCTTCAACGCCGCCTTGCCCCAGTATGGGGAGTTCCATGACATCTCCACGCAAGGCCAAACCCAGATGCTGCCATCCAAAAACTGCAAAAGGCGAAGGAGGAATTTTCAAGGCTACAAGAGTTGGGGATCATCTGGCGCTCGGACCACGCATGGGCATCAACCCTCCACATGGGACCCAAATCATTTGGGGGCTGGACAGGGTTTTTATGGCAACAAAGGAGGCCCTAGCCAGCGCGACGCTACTGGTGCACCCACGCCCAGAGGCACACACTGTGCTCTTAGTGGATGCCTCAGCCATGGCAGTCGGGGAGTTCTGGAGCAATGGCTTAATGGACAATGGTGCCCATTGGGCTTTTTCAGTAAGTAGCTGTGCCCGCCGGAGTTCAAGTACAGCGTGTCCAATCGGGAACTCCTGGCACTGTACTTGCCATCTGCCGTTTCCGTTACTTCCTGGAGGGCAGACCCTTCACAGACCACAAGCCCCTCACCTAGGCACTCACGATGGTCAAGGACCTGTGGTCAGCCAGGAAACAGCGCTACATCTCTTACGTGTCGGAGTTCACCACCAACATCCGGCACAGAGCAGGCAAGGACAATGTGGTAACGGACGCACGCCCAGCACCACGACACAGAGACACAAACCCTCCGGACCGCCATCTCGGGCCTTGACCTCAAGGACATCCAGTTGCCCAACAGCCCGGACACACTGCTCTGCGAAGTCTCCACTGGCCCACCGCATCCAGTAGTCCCACCGCAGTGGAGAGCAAGGTTCTTCAGCCTAGTCCACGACCTAGCTCACCCCTCGGTGAAGACATCCGTGCAGATGGTGGTGGAGCGGTTCGTGTGGCACAGGCTCAAGAAGGAGGTGGCGGAGTTGGCTAGAAAATGCATCAAGTGCCAGTCCTCCAAGGTTCACCAGCACACACAGGCTCTGATCCAACACTTTGACACGTCAGCGCGGAGGTTCCAGCACATCCACGTTGATGTCATTGGTCCCTCACCAGTGTCCACAGAGGCACACTACCTCCTTATGGTGGTGGACCGAGCTACGAGATGGCCCACGGCCATCCCTATCAGAGAGGTTTCCATGGAGATGTGTGCTCGGAAACTGGTCAGTCAGTGGATCGCTCGATTTGGGGTTCCGGCGCATATCACCAGCGACAGGGGCGCCCAGTTTACCTCTGCTCTTTGGGCCCAGCTGGCGAGACTCCTGGGGGTTAAACTCCACCACACTATGACCTACCACCTGCAATACAATGGTTTGGTGGAGAGGTTTCTTCGGCATCTGAAGTCCGCACACATGGCTCGACTCACCAGCCCGTACTGGGCAGACAAATTGCCCTAGGTCCTCCTCGGGATCAGGACTGCACCCAAGGAGGATCTGAAAGCCTTGTCGGCAAAACTGGTATACGGCGCACCACTCTCCCTGCCTGGTGAGTTCTTCAGCCCAGAATCCGGCACTGCATCCATGCACATGAATCTGCTGGTGGATCTCCATAGAAAACTCACCACCCTGGCCCCCCCCACCACCATCGCGCCATGGCACCTGGCCGTCTCACCGCCCCAAGGAACTGAACTTGGCACAGTTCATGTTCATCCAGAGAGGATTGCAAACGGCACTGTTGCAGCACCCATACGAAGGTCTGTATAAGGTCCTCCGGCAATCCAGCGGAACTTTGACGACGGGGGGGCAAGCAGGAACTTTTCACAGTGGACCGCCTGAAGGGGACACACTTGGACATCGCAGCCCATATGAATGGCTGTGCCTAAACGCCGAGGCTGCCCACCCAAGTGGCTGGATACGTAGCCCATTCTGGGGGGGGGGGGGTTGTGTGGCTGCACACTCTCTCATGGTGAACCGGCCTGGTGTGTAATGCCATGTGGCAGGGCAGCCATGGGAAGATGGTGCCATCAGGGGTTCTTCCTGACTCAAGTCTCCCGTGCAGCGCACGCCTCGGGCAGCGATTACGCCACCACACACATGATGAATGAGCCAGCGCTGCCCTTAAAGGGGCGCCACACTAAATTGAAATAAAACAGTCGTTAACGACCCTCATTGTGGTGGCTGTACTTTCTTCAGCTGCGCCTAGCACACATAGGGTGCCTTTGGAGAAATTAACTTGGAAATTTGAATGAGGTGGCTTACAACTTCACCATTTTCAGAATTATTATAAAGCTGCATAATTGAAATTAATTAATGCACTGTTTGCTTAAATAAACCTTCAATTTTGGCATATAGAGTTAGATAAAACTGATGAGAACTCGATGTCAGAATTTATTTAGAAACCAATATTGAAACATTTAATTGAAATATGGAATAAAATTGATTATGAGATAGGTTTAAAAGGAAAGATTTCAGCAAAAATGCCTTTATATCAAAATAAACTTTTTCCTTTTACTATCAATGATCAGTTTTTAAAGATATGGAATCAATTGGGGATTTAAAAAGTTGAAGATTGTTTTGAAGCAGAGAAGTTTGCATCTTTTAATCGAATGAAGGAAAAATTTCAAGTTCCTAGTAATACTTTTTTTTGTTATTATCAGGTTAAAAAAAACCTTTTTATTGGAAAAATTAGGTCATAGATTAAAATTACCTAGACAATCTGCTTTGGAATTATTACTTAATAAGGAAGGAACAAATAAATTTATTTCTGAAATGTATAAGTTATTATAAAATAAAATGTCTCAGTTAAATATTCATAAATCAAGATTAAAATGGGAATCTGACTAAAATAGGAAGATAAATGAAAATGTTTGGAGAAATTTATGTAAGGATAGTATGACTAAGGTTATAAATGTAAGATATAGATCAGTACGATATAATTTTCTACATCAATTATATTTAACCGCTCAGAAATTAAAGATATTTAATTTAATTTCTTTGGATTTGTGTTTTAGATTTGGAGAAGAGAATATGTACTTTTTTTTTACATTCGACTTGGACCTGTTCTAAGGTTAAGATTTTTGGAATCAAGTCAAATTATTTTTGGAGAAAGTATTAAAAGTGAGTCTTCCGTTTGATACAATGTTGTTTTTATTAGGGGATATAAAGTTGATTGCTTTAGGATTAAGATTGGCTATGTATCAAATTGAATTTCTATGTTTAGCTTTGGCTGTTTCTAAAAAATGTTTGGCTATCACCTGGAAATCTGATTTAGTTTTAGGAATGCAAAGATAGAATACTGAAATGAAATCCTGTATTTCTTTAGAAAAGATAACGTGGGGTGGCATAGGAAGACGACGTGTGGAAACACCTCGCCCCAGCTGAATAATTAATGCCCAAATTATAAAGACATTCAGCACTATTAAAACTTATTCTGAAGTGGTTTAAATAATGAAGAAAACAAGAGGTCAACTAGTGAAGAAACCAACTTTTAAACATGCAGAAAGTGCAGAAGAATTAAGGCCTACCTTCCAGAAGGATCCACAGGAATCGACTGGAGAAGCCCCGAAACAGCAGAGGACTTAGCAGACAAAGGTGACAGTTACACCAGCGCCCTCATTGCGTTCGGGGACGCAAGATGAGTTCACTTACGGAGTGGGGGGGCGTGAGCGCAACACCTGACGCATGCTCGATGAGGCCAGGGAATGCGAGAGCGAGCGCCCTGACCGCAAGAGCGAATGCTTGCGCATGGCCGGCGGCATTGCTGCCGCTAGCGCAAGGTCAGAGGATATTCGCCTCCATGACCTGGACGATCTGGGCAAGCGCGAAAATTCGTGCATGCGCACCACACCTGACTGGGCCCGGGCTACAGGACGGCCGACGATGTCAGCTCAGTTTGGTGGGGGCAGTTCAGACCCACAGCCAAGTCGCTTAGGCTAAAGTGGTCTCAGCTGAAGAAGAGGAAGAGATGGCAGCGTTGGAAGAACAGGACGAAGCAATTTTATGAGGAGAATAAAATAATAGGGCTGTGCAAGTAATTCAAGGCTCTTTAGATGCTAAGACCCAATTTGCTGAAGTGTCTGCAATTAAAATGGATGTTAGTAAATGCTTGAGAGCTGTAGATACGGTGCAAGATGGATTTTTAAAAATTGAATGGACATTTCCTGATTGTAATGATAAGGTGGAGAGATATACTGAATGGATGGACTATGTTGGGATATATATGGGACAGTTTTTGAAAATTGAGTCATTGGAGAATCAAAGTCGACGTAATAATGTTAAGATAGTAGGTTTAGCAGAAGATATCGAAGGAACGGATCTGGTGAAAGTTTTTGGAAATGGATCCCAGATATGTTGAGTGAAGAAGCGTTCCCAGAGGGGTTGGAATTAGATCGAGCACATAGAATGATAAGGAAAAAACCCTTTCCAGGTCAACCCCCTAGGGCAGTTCTTATTCATTGCTTGCGCTATCAAGATCGAGAGATGATTTTACATCTTGCAGTACAAAAAGCTCATCAAAATCAGAGCCCTTTGATGATCCAAGGCAATAGAGTTTTTTTCTATGCTGATTTGAGTCAAGATGTAATTAGGAAATGAAAGGAATTTAGTCCTGCGAAGGCAGTGTTGTGAAAGAAGGTATAGATTTGCTTTTAGATACCCGGCAGTACTGAAAGTGTTCCATGGAAATTTCTAGGCTCAATTTTTCGAGAATGAGAGTGATGCTTTAACGTTTGATATTTCCTTGCCAGATAACCAAACAAGTTTTGAGCAGTCGAAGTTGCAGGTATGCTTAAAGAAGAATGGGAACTGAAAGAAGGTACCAGAAGTACTTGCTTAAGCACATCTGTAAATACGGAAAATAATAAATCATAATTTTTTTTATAAAACTCCATTGTAAATCCATCTTCTCCTGGAGATTTCCCACTTTAAAGGGAAAAATTAATAATTTGAATTTTGTGACATTTAATGTTAAAAGGCTTCACAATCCGATAAAATGGAAATGAGTACAAGACTTATATTAACACGGAAACGAGTACAAGACTATATTAAGAAGATGAAGGTGGATATTGCATTTCTATGAGAGACTCATTTGACAAGAAGGAACATTTGAAATTGAAATGGGATTGGGTAAGTCATGTGATAGCATCATATTTTAACTCCAAGGTACCGATTTTGATACATTAAAAAATTGCCTTTTATTCTGGAATCGTTTTCTGCCAATGCAGGTAGAGTGTTGAAGGTTAATTTTTTCAGAAGCTTGGACTTTTATGAATGAAGATGATGAAGAATTTGTTACAGATACATTTCTGAATCAATCGAATGATAATATTTTGGTAGGAGGGGATTTTAATTGTTGTCTGGATGCATTGTTGGATAAATCTCCAAAAACTGCAAAAATTAAAATGGCTAAAGGAATAGTTGAGTTAATGAAAGATTTAAATTTGGTGGAAATATAGAGATGGTCAAATCTGAGTGAAAAAGATTTTCCATTCCATTCTGCCTGCCATGATTCTTTTCCTAGAATTGACATTTTTGGTATTGGCTCAATTACAAGGTAGAATTACTAATGCTGAATATCAGAGCAGGTTTTTGTCTGATCATTCGATACTATTAATTTCATGTATTGGTCCTGAAGTGGTAGAAACTGTTTACCATTGAAGATTTAATGAAATGTTATTAAAGAATCCTGAATTTATTGAATATGTTATAGATCAGATTCGTTTTTTTTTCTTACAAACAAATGAGGGTTCAGTACAGAGTAAATTTATTTGATGGGATGGTTTAAAGGCATACTTAAGGAGTCAGATTATTAGTTATTCAGTGAGAGTTAAGAAACAGTATTTGGCAGAAAGTCAGAATTTAGAGAAAGAAATAGCTGTGTTAGAGAATAAATTTCAGAGTAACTCGACTAAAGATAATAAGGTACAATTATCTAAATTGAAAATATGTTATAATATCTTGCAACCATATAAGTATGAGAAAATTATTCAAAGATCGAAACAATGGCAAGAGGGCCCATAAGGTTTTAGCCTAGCAGTTGAAGACCAAGCAAGTGTCTAGGACAATCAATGCAGTCATTGAGAAACTCAATAACATACAAACCCCAGGAAATTAATGATGAATTTTGTATATTTTATCAGGATTTATACACATCTGGGGGTACTCAGGATAACGAACAGATTGAATCTTTTCTGGCTAACTTAAATTTAACTTTGTTAAATGAAAAAAATTTTAAGAAATTAGATGGTCCATTTACTGATTTAGAGCTTAAGGAGGTATTGCAGTCTATGCCCAGTGAGAAATCTCCAGGAAAAGATAGATTTACAATGGAGTTTTATGAAGAATTTTATGATTTATTATTTCCCATATTTACAGATGTGCTTAAGCAAGCGACAGAAACAGGTTTATTTCCAGAATCGTTTTCAAGGGCGTTAATAACAGTCATTCCAAAGAAGGATAGAGATCCATTAAAAGTGGCTTCATATAGACCGATAACTTTATTGAATGTGGATTACAAGATTGTAGCAAAGGTACTAGCGAATAAATTGGCTAATTTCTTACCACAATTAGTACATGTGAATCAAGCAGATTTTACTAAGAACAGATATTCAGCTGATAATATTACTAAGTTGATTACAATAATTAATGCATCAAGACAGCAACTCAACCAACTAATGATAGTCGCGCTAGACACGGTAAAGGCTTTTGACCGTGTTGAGTGGAATTTTTTTTAATTTAAAGTAAAAATTTTAATTTGGACCACTCTTTATTGGTTGGGTGAAGGCATAATATACCAATCCTTCTGTGTGGGTGGTGATGAATGGACTGGTTTCACCTGCATTTAATTTGACTAGATCAACTGGACAGGGCTGTCCATTATCACCAGCCTTATTTGCATTAGTTATAGAACCATTGGCTCAAGCAATTAGACAGGATATTAATATTAAGAGAATTAAAATAGGTGAGCAAGAATATGAAATTAATTCATTCACAGAGGATGTGTTGATATATTTATCACATCCTTGAAATTCTTTAGAGGCACTAAAAAATTTGCTGAATCAATACAGTGAAATTTTGGGTTATAAGATTAACTGGGATAAAAGCAAGATATTATCAATATCAGATGAAGATTATTCAGATTGTAAATAGCTAATGAAGTTTAGATGGACTAATAAAATTAAATATTTAGGTGTAATAGTAGATAGAGAATATCAAAATTTGTATGGTTTGAATTATGTACCATCATTAAATAAGATTAAATCTGATTTAAAAGATGGAAAGATTTGCCTTTAACTTTGATTGGAAGAGTAAATTGTATCAAAATGAATATATTTCCTCATGTTCAATATCTCTTTCAGTCTATTCCATGTCAATACCAAGGAATTTTTTAAAGGAATTAAATAGGGTAATTCTATTGTTTTTATGGAAGAGTAAATTGTCGCAGGTTTCCCTGCACAAGTTGACATGGAGGTATGAGTTAGGTGGACTTCAATTACCACATCTTCAGAATTATTATGAAGCAGCACAATTAAAATTTATCAATAGGATGTTTGATATCGATCAACCCCAATATGGGTTCAGATATCTGAGAATAATGTACATCATTTTATATATAAATGGAATTCTTTTCTTTTGCAAAAGTATAAATTGCCAGTATTAAGACATTTAATGGATATTTGGTATAAATGGGACCAAATTATAGGAACTAAAGGTAAAATTTCAGCTAAGACACCATTATATCAGAATAAAATAATTCATTTTTCTCTTAATAACCCCTATTTGAAAGATTGGGAAGTGAAAGGTGTGAAGTTGGTGGAGGATTGTTTTGAAGCAGCTATGTTTATTTCTTTTATTAGACAGAGATAAATTTGGGATAACATCAATTTTTATTTGTTTATTATCAAGTTTGAGATTTATTGTTAGAAAACTTTCGACAAGATTTGGTGTTAACTGGTCAAACTAAATTTGAGATAATAATTGCTGATAAAGGAAAGAAAGGGTTTATTTCTGAAATGCATGCACTATTACAGGAAAGGATGACTAAGGTGATGTATATAAAATAAAGGACAAATGGGAGAAGGATTTATCTATTACATTATCCTCGGAGGAATGGTCGAATATGTGTGTGGATAGTGTACAAAATTAATTAATGTGAGATATAGTTTGGTTAATTGTAACTTTTTTTATCAGTTGTATTTAACTCCTGAGAAGTTGAAAAAATATGGTTTTAGTTCTTCAGATTTGTGCTTTCAATGTGGAGAACAGTCAGGCACTTTCTTACATACAGTATGGGCATGTACAAAAGTTAGACCTTTCTGTGAAAATATTATTAAGTTTTTGGAAGATTTATTTAAGATGGATTTGCAACTTGATCCGTTGGTGTGTTTAATGGGTTATACTAATACATTAATGACAGATTTTTGATTGGATAAATCTCAATTTGTATTTATACATTTAGGGCTGGTGGTAGCTAGAAAATGTATAGCTGTTACATGGAAAGATGATGTTGAATTTAATATACAAAGATGGCATAATGAATTACAATTGTTTCTTTATTTAGAGAAGATAACTTACAATTTGCAAAATAATTACCTTTTTCTGTTAAAATGTGTTTACAGAGGTGGAGAAAAATTATCCAGGGCAGATATTTGAAATGTATGGGTTTTTTTTTGAAATGTCAAGGGCTGGCTCACCAAGCAGCAACTGTAAAATACCCGATATATGTTTTTTGCTCTGATGGGGGTGGGGGGATGTAGGGATTTAGTGGGGTTTTTTTAAGATTGTTTTGTATGTATTTTGCAAAATTTATAAATTTTTTTTTAAAGATAAAAGATAAAAGCAGTTGTCATACCCACACTCCTGTTCGGTTCCGAATCATGGGTCCTTTACCAGCATCACCTACAGCTCCTAGAACGCTTCCACCAGCGTTGTCTTCGCTCCATCCTCAACATTCATTGGAGCAACTTCATCTCCAACATCGAAGTACTCGAGATGGCAGAGGCCGACAGCATCGAATCCACGCTGCTGAAGATCAAACTGCGCTGGGTAGGTCACGTCTCCAGAATGGAGGACCATCACCTTCCCAAGATCGTGTTATATGGCGAGCTCTCCACTGGCCACCGAGACAGAGGTGCACCAAACAAGGACTGCCTAAAGAAAGCTCTTGGTGCCTGTCACATTGACCACCGCCAGTGGGCTGATATCGCCTCAAACCGTGCATCTTGGCGCCTCACAGTTCGGCGGGCAGCAATCTCCTTTGAAGAAGACCGCAGAGCCCACCTCACTGACAAAAGACAAAGGAGGAAAAACCCAACACCCAACCCCAACCAACCAATTTTCCCCTGCCACCGCTGCAACCGTGTCTGCCTGTTCTGCATCGGACTTGTCAGCCACAAACGAGCCTGCAGCTGACGTGGACATTACCCCTCCATAAATCTTCGTCCGCGAAGCCAAGCCAAAGAATGTATAATTTGAGGGATAAATATCATTTTTTGTAAAAGTATGGAGACCATATCTAAAAATTCTTAGTTTGAAGATTTAATCTCTCAATCCGCTCCAATGTGGTGTTTGTTTCCATAGCTTAAAAGTTGAATATTGTTGTTTTTAAGTGATGATCTCCTTTCTTCTTTCTTAGTAGGTGGAAGGAGGAGGAGGGTGGCTGTTAGTGGGGTGGATGAGGGAGGTTAGGGGGGATTTATTCAATTATATACTTTCTGTATGAATGTTATAATTGATGTTATATGATTTAAAAATTATAAATAAAATATTAAAAAGCCATTTTAAAAATGCAACAGCAAAGGAGAAGGTTAGTTATTTACTTCTCTGGATGGAGCGAGGCCTTGACTTATTTAATTGCTGGATGTTTACAGAGGTGGAGAAAAATGATCCAGAGCAGATATTTGCAAAGTTTGGTTCTCACCTTGAACCCAGGTCTAATCAGAGAATTAAACACTATGAATTTCAAAGCTTAATGCAAGAGACTGATGAAACTATTGATAACTTCCTCACTGGACTAAAAATTGTTGCTGCAAAATGCAGATTTAAGGTTAAAGAGGAAAGATTAGTTGATCAACTAATCTGGGGGAGTGCCCATCCCAAAGTGCAAAAGTTTCTTATAGGGAAGGATAGATGGAAGCCGGCCGAGGCTATAGACACAGCCAGAGCCTTCGAAGCCATGAGGACATAAATGAAATCCCTATCTATGCAGACGCATCCACAGCAAAGGGAAGGAAGGGTTGATGCTATAAAGAACACAATCAGAAAACCCCAGGTCCTGCAAGAAGTGTGGCAGACAACACCCTTTCGATGTCCGAAACAAATGCCCCGCATACGATTCTGAATGTAGAGCCTGTGGTAAAGCAAGGGGTGAAGATGTGCAAGTTAGGTATGAAGAAAACAGTAATACCAGTGAAGAGAAAAGACAAGATCCACCGCATAAAAGGAAACAACAATGAGGACACCAACACCCAGATACTAGACATCAAATCCATACACCTTTGCAAGATGTCGGGTGAGATGAAAGAAGGAAGCGAGTTGCACATAAGGATCCAAATACAGAGGACCATCTAGAACAAGCCTACGATATTTAACCTAAAGGTGAAGCTGGATACTGGATCAAAAAGCAACATCCTTCCACTCAGACTCTACTGCCAGATGTTCCCAGAGAACTTAATAAAAGATGGTGCATGGAAACAGCAAATGTCACAATAATGGCCTATGATGGACCCATGATCAAGCAGCTAGGGAGAGCGAAGATCAATGGCTGCCATAAGGGAAAGAACATCCTCTGTGCATTCTATGTGGCAGATGCAGACGGACCAGCACTTCTAGATCTGGATAGCTGTCAGGAGTTCCAGTTAATCTCTGTCATTATGAGATCCAGATGAAGATATCCAAAACCATCAACAGAAACATGCAACAAAAAGAGGAAATGATTTCCACAGAAGTACCTGCCAGGCCATGGCACCTAGTAGGAGCAGACTTGTTCACCAAGAATCAAGAGTGATATTTAATAGCAGCCTGTTACTACTCTAAGTTTCCATTCATCAAAAGGGTGAAAGATCTGAGAGCATCTACTATGACCTCAGAAATGAGAGTACTCCTTGATAGGTGTATGCATATGTATACAAGTGTGTGTGAACAATTTCCTGAGATGGTGGAAGACATTAGTAAGTAAAATCTCTTTTGTTATTTGGATCTTGCATCTCTAAGTTATTTAAGAAGCCTGCCAAGTAACACAGACACATAACAATAAGTAATCTTTAAACATTTAATGTGCACAGAATGCAGAAAATTGAAAATGTTTTCTTTTATCGCAGGATCATAATTCGAGATTGGATGCTATTACAGATAATTCAAAGCTTCCGCTTCAATCCAACAACAATGAATTGCATTTATGCAGAACCTATAGAAACCTTTGCACCATGATATTTGTGGCTTTTTTTAATGCAATGCCTGCTGTCTAAATAGCACCAACACAATGGTGGGATCATTCCAGTCCTGCAGGTGCAATGTAATCTGGCATTCTGGGATGTGTGCGTGTACCCTTTTTTTTTAAAAAAAAGGGTATTTACGGGTAAGCATTTAAAATTTGGACAAAGGCAAAAGGCAGAATAGGTCTGGCTGACAGCGCATAGTTCTCTAGGGAATGTCTAACTGGCAGGCACTTGGGGTTTAGCCCATCTTGAATGTCTTTGCATGCTCCCATAAATGCAGAAGTCTGAAATGAAGTGAAGATAAAGTGGCAAGACCCAGAGATTAAATGAGCTGGTGGTGAAATAGTGATGCATCCTTGTCTAGACTCACCATTTCATGAGGTGGGTGAAGCACTGATGTGCTGCTGGGAGGAGAATGAGAGATAATTTAATTCATAAGTACATAATTCATGGTCTTGACAGAACAAACCGTGCATCTTGGCGCCTCACAGTTCGGCGGGCAGCAATCTCCTTTGAAGAAGACCGCAGAGCCCACCTCACTGACAAAAGACAAAGGAGGAAAAACCCAACACCCAACCCCAACCAACAAATTTTCCCCTGCAACCGTGTCTGCCTGTCCCGCATCGGACTTGTCAGCCACAAACGAGCCTGCAGCTGACGTGGACATTTACCCCTCCAAAAATCTTCGTCCGCGAAGCCAAGCCAAAGAAAGAAACATAATTCATGGTCTTGACAGGACAGATGTGGGGTGGTTATTGGTCTTTCAAAATAAGCCTTGATCATTCATGAATAAGATATAAAGTATGTATCAAAGTTGCTTTCACACTGAGATACCAGTAAAATGGCAAGTCAATGACCTGTGTTTAAAGCTGGATCGGGTCAGATTTGAGTGTTCACACTGAATCAAGAAAAGCCTGTTCAGCGCGACTTTTACACAGGGACTCGGCAAAAGGAGGCGGGAAAGTGGGTAAGCCTTTTACACAAGAGCCAATGCAAAATGCATTCGCTCTGATAAGATCTACCTTGGCAGTTAAGTACCAGGATGAAAATGACCCCCCTTACCATGTTAGTCGTGTTCACACAGTTAAGTGAAATGGTAAAAAGGTGATTAAATACCAGTTTTCAGGGGCAGTGTGAAAGGGTACTAAATCTACAGAAGGAGTGTGTGAATGCTCAATTACTGAATGTATTCAAGACAGTCACTGACAGACCTTCAGATATTAAAGAAGAGGAGATTACTGTTAGGGAATGGCATTGTGATAGAAGACCAGCCCCCACCACCTTACTTTCAGCTGTTCCCAGATGCCTCTAGTTACTTGTGCTGTGAGAAAGCTGATCTGTGGGTTTGTCCTCAGTTTGAACAGTCTGAAGCCCACTGCCCTGCTCCGCTTCGACAGTTTGCCACCCACCCCCAACAATAGATAGTAGTGATTAGTAATGGATTTTTTAAGGTGGTATGAGAGTGGAAAGAAAAAGTTTAAAAATAACTGTTTTAATCATACCTAGTTGACTTGTTATTTGCAAAGGAAATGGGACAATGACTATTTCTCAAGCAAGTAACAATTGGGTCTCGAGCAGTGGTTCTCAACATTCCCCCCCCCCCCCCCCAGTCACATACCATCTAAAGTAATCCCTTACTAATCACAGAGGTCCTATGGCATAGGGATTAAATAAGGTGGAATGTGAGTGGTAAGTAAAAGGTTGAAATCCACTGCTAGAGATCAAAACTTGCAGTAGATTTTCCAACACTCTTTCATAAATTGTGCACGCATGTTTCATTAAATTGCATGTGTATTTTCCCATGCTCTTTTATAAACTGTGCATGTTTTATTCCAGCTATGATTTTCCCATGCTCTTCTATTAATTATTGTGTGTTAATACAAGTAAAGTTTGATTGCAAACCCTTGTGTCCAGACTTGTCTCTCTCAAACCTGACATTTTCTCAACACACCAATGAGCAGTGTGAGGACCAAAGGTGGTGATGCTGGTGAACCACCCAGCCATATGGCTCACTGTCAGCATTACTCACCGTTATCACCCTAATTTCAACATCGCCTACAAGACCGGGGAAATATTTTTGAGCTATTTTTGGAAAAAAACAGTGCATCTAACATGCCATCAAATACCTATTGTTATATGTGACACTAGATGCTGATGACGTTGAGTTACACGTCACGCCTCTTTTGCTTGTGGAATGCCGGCTTTCTGTGTAAAATGACAGAATGACCAGGCATTATGCTGGCTTGGTTCGGTTCTGTGTAAGCAACCCAAGCCAGCTTAATGCTGGATCTTCCTTGCAGCAATATCACAGGATTGATGTGTAAAAATTTATGACATAGGTAAAAGTGACCTATCAAATAGTTTCAAAATTTCAAGTTTTGGTTTCCATCATTTCTACAAATTTTAGCAGCATATTTGGCACACAGAAAACGTCAAGCCCACAACAGAATGTGTAATTTATTAACTATTAACTATTAGACTCTGTTTTTTGCCAGATCACACTGGTGGCAGGTCAAAACCACAAATGATTTCAATAGAGATTGGTTTAGTTCTTCATGTTCAAGTGACTGCAGAAGATAAACACAGCCAGGTACATCACAGGCTCCAATCTCCCATCCATCCAATGAAAGCATCTTTGTGAAGTGCTCCCTCGAGAAAGTGGCCAGCATCATAAAGAATCTCCATCACCACTACCTTGGAGTAAAAGATAAAGAAGCCTGAAGACCAGCACCTGCAGGTTCAAGAACAGTTCCTTTCAAATCACTATCGGGCTTGTTACACTAATCATAAAATGCTCTGACACCACAAAAGGATTGTCTGGACTACTGTAATGGTATTCTTGTTTTCTTGCACTGTGAATACTTATTATCAATTTACTGTCTCTTTTTAATTTAAAATAAACTAATAGTTTTTATTTTTACTTTATGAAGCACCTGCTCGGCTGCAGTACGAATTTCAGTGCATATGTACATCGTACAATGTATACAACAATAAACTCATTATAAAAGTTCAAATTTATTTGGCATTTACCAGGGAATGCTGGTTAAATAAGACTCGAAGAATTATTGAGGATCATTTCTATTCAGCAAACAGTTTATTTGACCCTTTACCTTTAAGGAGATAGTAAAGGAACTGCGCTGGGTAAGTCACGTCTCCAGAATGGAGGACCATCGCCTTTCCAAGATTGTGTTATATGGTGAGCTCTCCACTGGCCACCGAGACAGAGGTGCACCAAAGAAGATGTACAAGGACTGCCTAAAGAAAGCTCTTGGTGCCTGTCACATTGACCACCACCAGTGGGCTGATATCGCCTCAAACCGTGCATCTTGGCGTCTCACAGTTCGGCAGGCAGCAACCTCCTTTGAAGAAGACCGCAGAGCCCACCTCACTGACAAAAGACAAAGGAGGAAAAACCCAACACCCAACCCCAACCAACCAATTTTCTCCTGCAACCGCTGCAACCGTGTCTGCCTGTCCCGCATCAGACTTGTCAGCCACAAACGAGCCTGCAGCTGACGTGGACATTACCCCTCCATTAATCTTCGTCCACGAAGCCAAGCCAAAGAAGAAGAAAGGAACATCAAAATCAAGACTGCCAGACGGGAAAATAATATGTTCCCGCAAGCTGTGACATTGATGAACAGTTTCATTAACCACAGACACACATACACTTTTTTTTTAATTACAGGTATGTGCTGCTTAACGTCCACGATACGTTCTGTGAAAATGGGCATTATGCAAACACCATATTATATTCTTAACAAAGCTATATGGTGCATACCTGTAAACTTTGTATTTGTAAGTAGGAATCAGTGTGGGACCGACTTGGGACTGTGGGCAGAGTGGGGTGGTGGAATCAGTGTGGAGACCACAGGGCAATGGGATCAGTGTGGGTATACTGTATACAATTTCCTATAGCTACTGATCGCTTTTTCTAAATTGCTGTGGACTTCCTCGTAGTAACTGAATTATTATGGGACGGTTGGACAATGTCTGAACAGATGTTAAGCAGCACATACCTGCATATCTTTATGGTTGAAGAGCTGGTGCAGGGGGCAGGGATTCAGATTTGTGGATTATTGGGATCTCTCTGGGGAAGGTATAATCTCTACAAAAAGGACAGGCTGCACCTGAACTGGAGAGGGACCAATATCTTGGTGATCAAGCTTGATGGAACAGTTGAGGAGAGCTTAATCTAATTTGGCAGGGGGGTGGGAGCCAGAATGTGAAGGCAGAAACTAAAACAGAAGGTGGAAAGGATGATCCAGTGCATTATGGGTTTGAGAGGAAGGACAGGCAGGGGAGGACACAAACAATGTCAGTTGGAGGGTTTGAAATGTGTCTATTTCAATGCAAGGAGAATTAGGAATAAATGAGATGAACTTAGAGCATGGGTCAGTCTGTGGAATTACGATATTGTGACCATTACAGGTACCAGAGTTTAGATGTTTTAAACAGGATGAGGGGTAAAATAGGGTGGGGGAAGGGGAAAAGAAAGAGAAGCATTATTAGTCATGGATAGTATCACAGCTCCAGAAAGGGAGGATGTTGTGAAGGGAGTGTCTGCTGAGTCAGCGTGGGTAGGAATCAGAAATAGGAAGGGAGCAATCACTGTATTGGGAGTGGTCTCCAGGCTCCCAAATAGCCCTTGAGACAGAGGAACAGATAGGTAGGTGGACTTTGGAATGGTGCAGAAATAGCATGGCTTTTGTTATGGGAGACCAACTTCCCAAATATTGACTGGCACTTCCTTACTGCAAGAGGATCAATCAAGCAGAATATCTCAGGTGTGTCCAAGAAAAAATCCTAACAGTATGTGGACCAGACAACTAGAGGAGAGGCCATACTGGGTAATGAACCAGGCCAGGTGATAGAACTTCAGGTGGGGGCGCATTTTGGTGATAGTGCCACAACTCCCTGAGCTTCAGCATAGCTATGGACAAGGATAAAAGCTGACAACATGGTCAAGTATTTAATTGGGGAAGGGCTAGTAATGATGGGATGAAACAGGAACTAGGGAGAGTAAATTGGGAATAAACGTTTTCAGGAGAAAGAACAGAAGTAATGTGGAGGATATTTAGGGACCTCTTGCATGGGGTTCTGGATGAGTTTGTCCCACTAAGACAACAGGTAAAAGATAGTAGGAAAAGGGGGCTGTGGTTGACAAAAGAAATGAGGCAGCTAGTTCAGAGGAAAAAGGAAGCAGAAAACAGGAAGGGCTCATGAAAATTAAATGGTAGCCAAGATGGAACTTAAAAAAGGACGGCATGAGAAAGCCTTGGCAAGTAGGATTAAAGAAAATACCAGGGTGTTCTCTGATTACATGAAAAACAAAAGGATGATGAGAGTGAAGGTAGGGCCACTTAAGGATAAAGGAGGCAATCTGTACCTCCAAGTGGAGGAGGTTAAGGAGGTCCTAAAATTATACTCTTCTCCAATATTCATCAGAGAAATGGACCTTGGTCAAGGAGAAGTCAGAAGAGGATAAGTTTAGGTGCTGGACCATGTGGAGATTAAGAAAGAGGAAGTGCTGGATCTTTTTAAAACATTAGGGTCAACAAATCCCTGGGACTGGAATGAGATGTGCCCAAGGTTGCTGTGGGAAGGGAGGGAAGAAACTGTTGAGGCATTGGCAATGTTCTTTGCATCCTCCTTGCCTACAGGAAAGAATGGTAAATGTGGTCCCCTTGTTTAAAAAAAGTAATAGTGAGAATCATGGGAATAAAAGATCATCGAGTCTTTCCTTAGTGATGGGAAAACTATTGGAGAAGATTCTTAGGGTCGGGTTTTATGAGCATTTGAGAAGTACAATCTTGGGAATAGTCAGCATGACTTTATGAGGGGAAGATCCTGCCTCATGAGCCTAATTGAGTTCTTTTCAGGAGGTAACAAAAAGATTGATGAAGTTAGGGCAGTAGACGTAATGTATATGGATTTTAGTAAGGCATTTGACAAGGTCCCCATTCAGAAAGTCATGAAGCATGGGATTCATACAACCTTGGCTGTGTGCATTCAGAATTGGCTTCCCTTTAGAAAGGAGAGAGCAGTAGTGGATGGAAAGTATTCTGCCTGAAGGTGAGTAACTAGTGGAGCTCTTAAGGGATCTTTTCTGGTAATGTTGCAGCTCTATAAATCTCTGGAGAGACCACAGTTAGAATATTGCATTCAATTCTGCTGATAGAGGAAGGATATGGAAGCTATGGAGAGGTTGCAGAGATTTACCAGGATGTTTCCTGGATTAAAAAATATGTCTTATGAAGCAAAGTTAGTAGATCTAGGGGCTTTTTTCTTTAAAGTGAAGGTTGAGAGGTGACTTGGATGTCCACAAGATTCTGAGAGGCCTAGATAAGGTAGATAGGGTGGGAGTAGCAAACATCATAGGGCATCTGTGTAAAATAAAGGGAGAAAGGTTTAGGGAGACATCAGGGGATTTTTTTTTTGTTAAACACAAAGTTGTGGACATCTGGAATGCTAGGTGTGGTGGTGGAGGCTGAATCAATAGAGATGTTTAAGAGACTCAGACAGGCAATGGATGAAAGAAAAATAGGGGTTTAAGAGGTAGGGAAGGCTTTGTTAATTTTTTGGTAGGTAGGTGACACATCATCATAGGCCGAAGGGCCTGAACTGTGCTGTATTGTTCTATGTATATACATGATTATTGTATGCTGTATATTGTGTATATATGATACAGCAATGAGCTCTCTGAACCCTTCTCCATTAACAATGGCGTGAAGCAAGGCTGCGTTCTCGCACCAACCCTCTTTACTATCTTCTTCAGCATGATGCTGAAACAAGCCATGAAAGACCTCAACAACGAAGACGCTGTTTACATCCGGTACCGCACGGATGCCAGTCTCTTCAATCTGAGGACCCTGCAAGCTCACACCAAGACACAAGAGCAACTTGTCCGTGAACTACTCTTTGCAAACGATGCCGCTTTAGTTGCCCATTCAGAGCCAGCTCTTCAGTGCATGACGTCCTGTTTTGCGGAAACTGCCAAAAGGTTTAGCCTGGATGTCAGCCTGAAGAAAACTGAGGTCCTCCATCAGCCAGCTCCCCACCATGACTACCAGCCCCCCCACATCTCCATCGGGCACACAAAACAGTCAACCAGTTTACCTATCTCGGCTGCACCATTTCATCAGATGCAAGGATCGACGAGATAGACAACAGACTCGCCAAGGCAAATAGCACCTTTGGAAGACTACACAAAAGAGTCTGGAAAAACAACCAACTGAAAAACCTCACAAAGATAAGCATATACAGAGCCGTTGTCATACCCACACTCCTGTTCAGCTCCGAATCATGGGTCCTCTACCAGCATCACCTAGAACGCTGCCACCAGCGTTGTCTCCACTCCATCCTCAACATTCACTGGAGCGACTTCATCCCTAACATCGAAGTACTCGAGATGGCTGAGGCCGACAGCATCGAATCCATGCTGCTGAAGATCCAACTGCGCTGGGTAGGTCACGTCTCCAGAATGGAGGACCATCGCCTTCCCAAGATCCTGTTATATGGCGAGCTCTCCACTGGCCACCAAGACAGAGGTGCACCAAAGAAGAGGTACAAGAACTGCCTAAAGAAAGCTCTTGGTGCCTGGCACAATGACCACCGCCAGTGGGCTGATATCGCCTCAAACCGTGCATCTTGGCGCCTCATAGTTCGGCAGGCAGCAACCTCCTTTGAAGAAGACCGCAGAGCCCACCTCACTGACAAAAGACAAAGGAGAAAAAACCCAACACCCAACCCCAACCAACCAATTTTCCCCTGCAACCGCTGCAACCGTGTCTGCCTGTCCCGCATCGGACTTGTCAGCCACAAACGAGCCTGCAGCTGATGTGGACATTACCCCTCCATAAATCTTCGTCCGCCAAGCCAAGCCAAGCCAAAGAAGATGTGCACCATGGATCGGAAAAACTCCAGCCCTTTTTCCCACTGGCATCCCAGTCAATTTGGCTGTACACTGTCCCGGGATAGGAAGCCATTTGAGCTGTTTCCACTGGGTCACCTTTAACAAGGACACTGAACACAAATCATCCCCCCAGGGATTGGAGAATCTACCTTCAACAGGAAATGGGTGACTTTCTGCTGTCCTTTTTCCACTTGTTTATGCGGCATGCCAGCAGGTGACACCAGAGATTATGAGTAGGGGTAGAGGCCATCAATCCCCAGCAAGACTTGAAAGAAAAATAAGGGTTTAAGAGGTAGGGAAGGCTTTGTTTATTTTTTGGTAGGTAGGTGACACATCATCATCAGCCGAAAGGCCTGAACTGTGCTGTATTGTTCTATGTATATACATGACTCCAGCATGCTGATTGTTTTCTTTTTCCTCTGGACTCTGTCCCAGTTAATTCCCCGTTAATTCCTGGGACAAAGTGCCAGTGGAAAAGGGACTCCTGTTTCATCTGGTTGTGTATGTACAGTCAGATAATAACAAACATCATCTTGAATATTAGTTATCAGGCATTGCTGGTATGCTGTCAAACTTAAAACTTAACATAATCGCTGAGTTTCTCCAGCACTCGTGTATTAGAAACTGCAGACTCTCCTGTTTAATCCCCTAGCATAAATTTATTTCCCTCCCCCCTACTCCATAGAAAGAGATGAGAACTACTCATTTGGACCTCACCCACCTCTGATGGCTCCACACAAATAATCTCATTGATCCTTAAAGGCTCCTATTGCTTCCCAGTTTACTCTTTGGATTCCTCTTTTTTTCTGCCAAAGCTTTGTCATGTTCCTCTTGGCCCTCCAATTTTGCTCTAAAGCTAATCCCTACATCCCCTATACTCATCAAGGGATTCACTTGATCCCATCTTTGTTTAACATATGCCTCCTTTTCTTGACAATCCTTCTATACCTTCACTCTTCCAGGATTCCATGATCTTGCCAGTCTTGCCCTTCGCTCTGACAGGAACATACAGTCCACAAACTCTCCCTATCTCTCTTTTAAAATCCTCATACTTTTTAGGACAAGTTATTGGAAAAGGCAAAGTGAGTCCTTGACTTAAATTGGGAGGGAACCACTGCCAACAGTATAAGGCAAGACCTAGCAAAAAAAAAGAGAAGCTGCTGGGGGTGTAAACCACATCCAATAAATAGGGGGCAGGGGGTATTAAAACACAAGATAGTAAGAATTAAGTATGATTAGTCAACACAAGAGATTGAAGGATTGATCAGAAACCAACCGTATATACAGATGTAATCGAATTTTGTAGACCATTTTTAATGTTAAATTTATGGGGTCGACTATTACATGAATACTACTTTGGAGGGGCTGAAATTCACACTAGAATCCAAAATACCATATTAGTAGCAGAAGCCCAAATGATCTCTCAAGGAATGAAGAACAAAAACATGATGAATTGAAGTAACAAAAATAATGTCTGCACATCAAAACATACATCTGGCCACAGGGGAAGTCAGAACCATGATAAGTATCTGCATCGTCAGAGGCATCAGGAGTTTCGAATGGTGGGCAGTTTGGACCAAGGTGCGAGTTCTCATGAGACACATTGGCAGCTCCAATGGCCAGAAGCCAGGGTTGAGGCATGAGTTCACATTAGATGTGTTGGGTTCTCTGTCCTATGGGCGACTAGGTCGGAGACGAGAAACTAGGATTGACTAACGAGATATGGAAAATTCCAGATTTTTTTGGGTAAACATAGGAGTCGAGTTTTACACGAGATCATGTTTAACACAAGCATATACAGTATGTCCAGTATTAGCATTGTCTTCAAATGAATCCTTTGAGGTTTACAGGAAATGCAGGACAGAATTTAAGAGAAAGGTTAGGACTATATGGTAAGCAGAATTAAGGAGAATCTTGTATGAGTATATTTGAAGCAAGAGGGTAACTAGGGAAAGATTATGTTTTCTCAGGGACCAAAAGGGGAAATCTATGTGTGAGGCCAGGGAATATAAATGAATACTCTCATAGGTAGTCACTGGGGAGATAGATACGAAAGATGCATTGTTAAGAGGAATCCACTGATATTCCGGAACATGCCTGTGATAGAAAAGAGGAAATGTTGGACCTATTGACACACATTCAAGTGGCTATGTTCCCAGGGACTGAAGGGATCCATCCCTGGATGGTACAGGAAGATGGAGAGGAAATTGCTGGTGTTCTAGTGGGCTGCATAAAAAGGGTTAATGAATTGGAAATTTAAAAATCGGCTGTTTAACAATAAATTTGAACGTGAACTCATCACAAAGATTTCTGAAATCTCATTTGCCACACAGGATAGCAGAAGATTGGAGATTTGCTAATGTTGCTCCCTTATTCAAAAGGGGTTGTGGGAATAATTCAGGGAACTTCAGGCTGGTGAGCCTTACATCGTTGTAAAGAAATTACTGGAAAAGATCCAAGAAATTGCATTTATGTTCATTTGGAAATACGAGGATTGTTTAGAAGGAGCCAACATGGTTTTGTGCAGGGAAAATTCATTCTCATCACTCGGATGCATTTTTTTTAAGGACATAACTAAGAAAATTGAGAAAGGCAGGGTATTAGACATGGTTTACATTTGAGTTTATTATCATCTGACTGTAGATATACAACCAGAAAAAACAGCGTTTCTCCGGACCGCTGTGCACACTCATACACACATAATAAATTGCACATATAATCACATATATACATGAAAATATAATATAAATATTTATAAATATTTTGGAATAATTTTCTAATTTCATTAAGAGAAACTGAAGTTTAACAAATGCATTTTATCAATCTCTCAGCCTGCAGGAAGAAACTACAAGGACTTTTGACAAAGTTTCTAATGTTAGACTAGACTAGAAGTTTGAACACACAGAATCCAAGGTGTGTTAACAAACTGGGACAAAATTGACATGAAAGCAAAGGATAGCGGTTGAGGGACGTTTTCATGACTGAAAGTCTGCAATCGGTGGTGAACCACAGGAATCAGTGCAGGAACCATTGTGTAAATGGTTATACGTTTACTGTCAACTCAAAGATTGGTGGTAGCAAAGGTTGGGAAAGGATACTGTGGATCATAAATTAGTTGTAAAATTGGGTGCAGTGCTGGCAGGTGGAATTTAATCGAGGCAAGTGTGAGCATTTTGGGACATCAAATATTATTAGGAGATATACTGTGAATTGCAGGAGCCCCAGAAGGACAAATTCATAAAGCCTTTAAAATGTGCCATAGGTGGAAAAGATTGTGAGGAAGGCATTCAGCATGTATGCCTTTGAATGCTAAGTATTCGAGTTGGTGTGTCATGTCGCTGTACAAAACTTTGGCCCCACCATACATGGTCTTTTGAACAGTTATGCTTCTCACATTACATGAAGCATTAGAGGGCTTTACTTATTGGATAAGCTGGGTATACTTTCACTAGAATTCAGGAGGCTAAAGGTTGATCTAATAGAGGTTTATAAAAGTATGAGTCTAAGAGCATTTTTCCAAATTGGGTGGTCTAACGCTAAAAGGCTTTAAGGTGAGAGCAGAAACTTAAGAGATTTGAGGGGCAAAACGTTCACACAGAAAGTGGTGATTACACAAAACAAGTTGCCAGAGGAAGTAGTGGCGACAGATACTTTAAACAGGTATTAAAATAGGAAAAGAGTAGAAGGATATGGACCTCACGCGGGCAAGTGGAATTAACTTAATAGGCATCACTGACGGCATAAATTTCCTTGCATGAAAGGCCTGTTTCTGTACAGTTTCTATGACTGACTCCGAAAATTCCAAAGTTGCTCCTGTTTTCACTGCTGTTCAAAAGAGTATCAGTTAATAGTAAGTTTTAATGTCCTTCCTCGGGTGTTTAGCGACACAAAACCACGCTGACTCCTCTTCATTAAAAATTTATTACAGCAATGAAATCAGTGGCAAAAGCTTCCACACCACATGTAATATATGCCCCTCAATACTTGCACCCTTAACGAAAACTACTGTGCTCTACTCCGAATTTCCCTTAAGCTAGAAATTGCACATGTGGACAATTGGATGATAAATTCAAATGCCAGCATCCCAAAGCACTAATGCTTCAGCATTCACATTAAACAAGTCAGGCAGTGGACAGCGATTGTGTGCCACTTGCCAATTACTAAATATTTCTTAAATTAATATTTTTCTTCTTGGTTTCCCAATCAAGTCTATATTTTTCATTTCACACAGTCGGACTGAATATTGATCAAATGGGAAAGAGGTCATCTGTATGCTATGTAACTCAGGGTAAATGCCTACACATGTAATAAGTTAATATTGATTTTCCCAGGAAATGATTGAATTTAACATTATATTTGTGCATATCCAGTGTATAAAATTCATTTCTATTATACAAGAATAAAATCTCTAAAGAACTGTAGATTCTGAATCAGATTCTAAATGTCAAAGCTATCAATATAGATATCAAATGATTATTAAGTTCCAGTGTCCTTCCAAAATACCAAACAACAACATATTGTTATTTCCCTTCACCATAATGTGAAATCATGGGTCCTCTACCGGCACCACCTACGGCTCCTAGAACGCTTCCACCAGCGTTGTCTCCGCTCCATCCTCAACATCCATTGGAGCGCTCACACCCCTAACGTCGAGGTACTCGAGATGGCAGAGGTCGACAGCATCGAGTCCACGCTGCTGAAGATCCAGCTGCGCTGGATGGGTCACGTCTCCAGAATGGAGGACCATCGCCTTCCCAAGATCGTATTATATGGCGAGCTCTCCACTGGCCACCGTGACAGAGGTGCACCAAAGAAAAGGTACAAGGACTGCCTAAAGAAATCTCTTGGTGCCTGCCACATTGACCACCGCCAGTGGGCTGATAACGCCTCAAACCGTGCATCTTGGCGCCTCACAGTTTGGCGGGCAGCAGCCTCCTTTGAAGAAGACCGCAGAGCCCACCTCACTGACAAAAGGCAAAGGAGGAAAAACCCAACACCCAACCCCAACCAACCAATTTTCCCTTGCAACCGCTGCAATCGTGTCTGCCTGTCCCGCATCGGACTGGTCAGCCACAAACGAGCCTGCAGCTGACGTGGACTTTTTACCCCCTCCATAAATCTTCGTCCGCGAAGCCAAGCCAAAGAATGTGAAATAAATTATACAGATTCTCAGAATTTAATTATTTTTTAATTGAAATCAAATGCTAATAATAGACAGTGGGATTAAATGTCATAATTTTCATTTCAACCAATTTAATGATCTCTGCATACAATGGCCACAATAAATTGAAGGCATTTAGCAATTTGCACAGCACAATTGATCACAGCAAACATTTTCTGGATTCAAATTTAAGAAATATTCTGGAAACACACATAACCTATTGTATGTTATGTAGGACTCGATGTCAATATCTCTAACTGCACTTCTGAGACTTGTTGCCTAGACTCTGCAAGGTAGCCAAGTGAGTGATGGCATTTTCTGGGTTATCAAGTGGGCACCCTCCTTCCTCAGTGTTTTCCTGATAGACCCATGACATCTCCAGATGGTTCAGCAGTGAATCCCAGCATCCCGGGCTTACCCCTTAGATGCCATTCACTCACTTTGGTGCCCAGGTAGACTCCTTTCTCCTGATCCAGAGCCACTGACTACTCTTTTCAGCAGCTCTGGAGAGATCTATAACTGCTTCTCAATGTGTCTTTCCTCACACTCCCATTTCCCGGAGTAACCTTGATGTAAATGTGACTACAAATCCTCTGCAGCCTCCTTCAACTGGTCAGACCCTTGCCTTCCAGCCATGTTACTGCACAGAAGCATCATTCATCTAAAAGAGTAAGATGGCAATCATTAATTTTAGCTAGATCAGATTCCAATCTATATACATTGATGTGAAGAAGTATGCCACTTTTTCAGTAGTTTCAACAAATGGCAATGAAAAGATCTGAATAAAGGATTGAGTGGTACACTGTTGGTTCAGAATATATCTTAATGAGTTCTCATATAAAAAAAATCTGGCTGATAGTGATCCCCAACACCTAAATTCACATTTGCACTTTTGTCTAAAATCCAAAGTACTATCCATGAAAAATTCATTCTTTTATATGTTTAAAAAAAACTTGCTGCCATCAAAATGGTTATGCTTTCACTCAAATATAAACTGATGGGTCAAAATAAAGGCTTCATGTGTATAAAAGCTCCAATGGAAAATGTAATAGCACTTCCAAGAAATAACAAGCACATGTAACTGCAATCATTTTGCTGGTTGGTAAAGTCATTTTGCCGCAGTTATTTTCCTGGCTTTATTTCTGATCCAGCACTTGTGAAGAAAACAAAACAGCATTTCCAAAACATACTTGGAACAACCTCATTCAATTACATTCTGTTCTGTAATATCAATACCCTCTTTCTCATTACCCACCACAGAACAGAAAAATGAACCAATTAAATGCTTTTCTTCTTTGACTTTTTATTGCTATATTACCACATTCTTCAGTGATTTATTAATTTTGTCCACCTCCAGTCAGTTTTTTAAAAAGTTAAAATGTCACTTTGCAAGCTTGATGAGACCCTGAGAAGCATGTGCTCATCGCTGGACTATGTAGTAAACAGTAAAATATTTTCAAGTGAAATGGATACCACATTACCACATTGGCAAGATCACGCAACCAGTACTTCAATAGATTAAACAGGATAGTCCATCAGAAAGCCCTAACCATAACACTCAGTGAGAGGCAGAGAGTGGAACAAGCAAAAGCAGAACGAAAACCTGCTCCAAAAAAATCAGAAAATTGCCTTTAATATTGTCATTCCAAGGCATAGGAGCCATGAATAAAAAAATTCTTCTCATTGTTGCTGTTTAATTCCTTCCTTCCAGAGAGGATGCATGAAAGGATACTCTGTTGATGTACTGATAGATTTCCAACAATTTTATCCAAAAAATAAAGTGGTTTGCTTTACCTGTGACACTCATGAATTACTGGCATTTCTCACTTAGGAAACACACCATCCATCCCCTATCCTGTGTCCTTGCTTGTTAATTTCTGCAATTCTGCTGGTGGTATTTCATAATTTTATGCCAAGTACAGGTGAATATATTCCTCAATATAGCAGTTATCCACTGCAAAGAGTCCTTGAATACAAAACATCTGATATAATCAATTTGCACACTGGAAATAACACAAAAACACTACTGACATTTTCAGTGACCCAACACAACAAAAACCAGAAAATCATATGGCAAAACTTGCTCAAACTTCAAAATACCATCAAAAATTCAAATAATGGTCCATAAAGAATACTTCACTGCAGTTGGTGTTTGACTGAAGCATTGTTTCACAAGCATGAGAACTTTTCCAGTCAGGAACAGATTTTTCTCGATGTATTGCAAATTATTTTTATTTTCTTTTGGAGACAGCGCAGTAACAAGCCCTTCTGGCATACAAGCCTACGCTTCCCAAAGACACCCATGTGTCCAATTAACCCACTAACCCGACACATCTTTCCATGAAAGACGAGCACTCGGAGGAAACGGGAAGAAGGTACAAACTCCTTACAGATAGTGTCAGATTCGAAGCCAGGTCACTGCCTCTGTAATAGCATTGTGCTAAACCACTAAGTTAACAGCACTGTTCCCAAATAAATAAATAAATAAATCGGCAGTATCTATTTGCTGTGTTTACTTTGTTTCTCAAGAACCAAATTATCTTTCATGTAAATGCAGCAAAACAGTTCTTAAAGTAAAAAAAAACCTGCCATATGCTCCAAATCAATATATTTCTAAAGTCCTGATTCTCCACAAAAGGCCAAACAAAACTTATTTTTAAACTTAAATCACCATTGCACAAAACACCACAGTTTAAAAGATGCACTCTATTCTGCACAGAAATTATTCTTGCCAGAGTTAGTCCAAAATACAAAAACATATAAAAAGGAAAGAATACTGCAAAAAAAAAACTGACTCGGCATAAATTGGACAGGGTTGGTCTCTAAAGTACCCGCTCACGCAAGTTTGGTGTCAAAACAACCAGTATGCTTCTGGGGCTGAGAACCAGTATCAACCAGTGGCTGGTAAATTATTTTGGCAGTTGGACTATTTCATCAATACCTTTGATTTGCTAATATTTTCAGTCACAAAAGGAAATTATGTATTGTTTCTGTTCTCATCTCCAGGTTAAAGAGGATGGCCATAACCTGGTCCATGACAATACTCAGGATAGTGTATAAAAGTTGATGCATCCCTTTGTTTGAGAGAGACCCCAGGAGTCTGCTTTCAAGGCAGAAAGCAGTAAGGGTTCTCCCAGGTTAACTTGGTGTCTAAGAGTTAACTGAACTAGTTCTGTGTGCTACGCTTGATTGCATCGGGAGCAATGGAAACCCATGACAACAAGGCTTGCTGCCTTCAGTGAGAGGCAAGTGTAGAGACTTGTCCCAAATGGTGCACCGGCAATATCTGCAAAATGTTTAACCTGAATCACAGCAAACATTTTTTTATTTATTCAAGGAGTAAAGGAACACATGCATCCTGGCAGATCCAACCCTCCTTAAAAGGAAGATCATCAAATGAAGAATCCATTGATTCCATCAGCAAGTCTTCTCTTGACTTTGTTGGGCACACAATCTGAAATTCTGGGCCAGCAATTACAACTTCACATCATTCACTGAATGCTGGTCTCAGACAAGATTCCCTCATTTAAGATTCCTTTACCGTCATGTAATAGTACAGAACATGTAATATAACACAAAATATTTCATGGGGCAGCATGGTTGGCATCGCGGTTAGCACAAGGCCTTCATAGAGTCAGCGATCGGGACAGGTCCTTGGTTCCCACAGGCACACAGAACCACACTCTGTTGACAATCTACCAAAACTATCAGAAAATCTTCATTGCCTGAGGACGTTCGGGAGCACTTCTTGCCCTCAGCATCCTCTCGAATCCTGGCTCCACTACCTGGTTCCCATGAGTAAACTCCAGTAAGCAGCAGCCTGAGCAGCTCTCCAACTGCAGCCTACGTTAGTCCCTCAGCCACTGAACCTCATTGGCTGCCGTGATCACCGCCCTGTAGTGTCGTATCCTCTGCTTCTCCTTCTCAATGGGGTGGGGGGGGGGGGGAATGGGGTGTTCTCACCATTTCTGGTGCCTTGTGCCGGTCCGCTGCTCCCCCAGGGTCTACAGCACAGGCACCACTATTTTTGGCACAGACCTCCATGAATGCAGGATTTTACTTACAAACATCATCAGCTCCTTTAACAGACCATTTAAAGCTTGATGAAGGGCTCTAGCCCAAAATGTCTGTTATGTATTTTTTACCTTTGCTATATAAAGGTTTGGCGGGCAGCAGCCTCCTTTGAAGAAGACCGCAGAGCCCACCTCACTGACAAAAGGCAAAGGAGGAAAAACCCAACACCCAACCCCAACCAACCAATTTTCCCTTGCAACCGCTGCAATCGTGTCTGCCTGACCCGCATCGGACTGGTCAGCCACAAACGAGCCTGCAGCTGACGTGGACTTTTTACCCCCTCCATAAATCTTCGTCCGCGAAGCCAAGCCAAAGAAAGATAAAGGACACTGCTTGACCTGCTGAGTTTCCCCAGCTTTGAGTTTGTTACGTTTAAAGCTTGGACAGTGTCACTGGCGTTAGGACCAAGGGATTAAACCTTTAGAGCAGTGGAGTATCTCCACACCACATCAGAAGCAGCACTGTTGTAACAGCAGCTCCAATAGCGCCATCCATAGTCAAGAGTGCCATTGGTGACATGAGTATGGATTAAATGATGTCAGATGCATTGGAACCCTGAATGGCCTTCCATGATGTTGGCAGTGTTCATTCTGAAGTTCACAACTCTTATATATTTACTATGAAATGAATTAAAGAGAAATTTACGTCAAAGGTAATTAATAGACTAAAAGGCAACTATCACAAGATCCAGATGCAAACCAAGATGGCAAACTGGCTTTTAATCAGATGTAACATCAACTGATATATCAAAGAGAACCATTAACTCATCAAATATATGTTGCTTGCACAAAAATATACACAGATCAAACTATTTTCAGTCAATTAACTACCTTATTTTCCTTTTTTAAAAAAATAACCTGATATACTCAGAGCAAAATTACAAAAACTGCATTTAAAAGCATTCAATGCAAATATAGAGAGCGTTCATCAAGGAAGCAAAATCTTTCATCAAAATACCATGAAAGGACAGATTTGTTTTGATCATGTTTTCTGCACTTGCATTAATCTGGCATGTGACTTCAACCCAACAGGCAGTTACAACTGCAAAACCAAAAGGGCAAGTGTCACAGGAAGTGAATTTAATAAAAACTTGCAGGGAAGAGGAGGTGGGGGGTGGGTTTGAAGAAATAATAACAATGGAATCCTTCAAATATGCCCTGCTTTAGACTCTTGTTAAATAGCTAAATTCTTTGGCTTGGCTTCGTGGACGAAGATTTATGGAGGGGGTAAAAGTCCACGTCAGCTGCAGGCTCGTTTGTGGCTGACAAGTCCGATGCGGGACAGGCAGACACGGTTGCAGCGGCTGCAGGGGAAAATTGGTTGGTTGGGGTTGGGTGTTGGGTTTTTCCTCCTTTGCCTTTTGTCAGTGAGGTGGGCTAAATTACTAAATTGGAAATTGTACATTGGAATAAGAGATCAAGTACAACATACATTAATTGATAGATACTGAAAGGCTGGCAAGTTGAGATTCAGATCAAGGAAAATTTTGTAGAAATCCAATATCCAATAAATATATTCACCTGATCTCCTAAAAAAGAATTATTTGTCTTTAACAATTATAATTTCTTTTTATGCACTGACAAAATAACTGATTTATTTGGATTAGAGGTACAGAAATCTATCACATAAAGACATCAAAAAATTGATGACAGCACGGGATATAGCAAAGTCTGAGATCAGACAGCATTTTGTCTGAAGACCTGTGCTTCAGGAGATCCTGTGCCTCTAATCAAACCATTTCAGTACAGCTACAACGCATCATCTACTTGACAATGTTCAAAACTGCCAGTGTTCTGTTCACAGAAAACATGACAAATTCAATCTAATTAACCACTGCTCAGTTTACCTTCAATCATTAAGAATGAAATTAAAGGTGTCATCAATGGAGCCATCAAGCACCAGCTACTTTACCACTGATGTCCGATTTGGGCTATGCCATAACAATTTCACTGTCACTTCTTTAATCCAAACATAGATCAAAGTCCTATCTTCCAAAAGTGAACCTAGAGGTCATCTTCACATCAAGACAAGATGACCAACTGTGGCATCAAGGATCCCTGGTTAAACATAACTGCGAGAGGAATCATGGAGAAAACACTGATTATATGTGGCACAAATACAATTGTAATCGTTCGCGATCCATCATTCAAGCACTGGATATCTGTGCACAAGTTTCTCAGAGCAGTGTTTAAAGTCTAACGACCTTCATCTGCTTTGGTAAGGACCTCATCAGAAGAGCTGGTGGGGATGTTCACTCCTGAGGGCACAACATTTAGTTGAATTCTCAACTCCTCAGAAACAGTCCGCATGTACAACTAGCAAGAGCAACACAACATTCAGGCATGGTTAATTAGCAGTAATTGAAGTGTTGGGCAATGACGATCTGCATTAAGACATGGCCTGACCAACTTCATTTGGCATTCAAGACATTACTAATGCCAAAATCCTCACCTTCCAAATCAGAGAGATCACTGTTAAAGTGAAACTCAACTGTGACAGCAGATGTATACTGTGGCCACAAAAGCCAGAAGCTGGGTATGTTTCTGCAAGTGATTCACTTCCCAACTCTCCAAGCCTTTCCACCATCACCAAGCACGTCATATTTACCCTGGATAATGATAGTTATAACACCTCAAGAAACTCAGCTTTATCGAGGTCCAGGCTGCCATGTCTACTGGTTGCAAAATGCACTGAAAATACTTCCCATGGTTACTTTCATACCATCTCCTAAACACGCAACTTCTGCTGCAATTAACTTGGAGAATCAAGCCCTTCTCCAGGAACCTAAACATATGATCAGGGCTTCAAAATCATACTGGTGATATTACAATGAGATAATGCCAATTCTCTCACATGAATAGAGTAGATCTCATGACATTTTTCAAAGACGAGGAGAAATTTCTGTAGAAACAAAATTGAAACAAATATCATTACCTGGTTGTTAGCTTCTCAGAGCTTGTAAAACCTTGTTGCAATCAAATAGGCTGTACATTTTCCACATTACAATGATGGTTGTACTAGAATGAACAGTATTTCTTTGGTTATAAATAACTGAATGCCCAGAGGTCATGAAAGACATTATACAAAAGCAAGACTTATTTCACTTCAGTACAAAAGTTACGCTTTCCTTAAAGAGAAATTGTTAAAAGAAATACACAAGAGTGTGAAGTTTCTACATCATATTCAATCTCATTGCGGAGCTTAGATAAAATTAAATTAAACTTTGTGGGATAGCAAAGGGTAAGTGTGTGTGGTCACAACCACATTGAAGAAGAAGCACACGTAATCTTTAACACTGGTTGAAATGGACAGTTGCCTCCAGCAGTCCTTGGTCAAAAACATCAAGCATTCAGCAATTTTCTTTACATCGTGTCCAGAATCTTAGCCACATGGGCACCCACAATCCAGCATTAATCATCAGTTCTTGTAGCAATGAAAACTGAACCGTAGCCTGAACCAAGACTTGCTCCAGCTCTTTCAGCCATGACTTAAAATAGTGCATGTTCCATTACAGAAGAACAAAAATACCATGGTGTTGCTCAATGGGTTTCTGGGCTCGAGTCCTGTGCACCAAGGGCAAATCATAGCTGTAAAGGTAAATCAGTGAGCTGGGGAATGACAATCTCTAGTGGGATATTAAGATCTGAAATGATCCTGCTTTTGGAGGGATGTACATGCTCCCACACACACATACTCCTGGGTGAGAATGTGCCAGTATATCAGTAGCATCATAAAAGATTATCAGAGTACAAATCCATGCTTAACCCCACCTTGCAGGAGGCCCACTTCACAACAATTCCAATTCTTTCATTCACAATGGACGACATTGTTTAATTTTACTGATTTATGGGAAAATTTACAATCAGACAAATAGCGACATCAGTACATCATTCAAGAGGGTGAATGATGTCAAGGCGCCAGGCCCTGGCAGGGTACTGAAAATCTGTGCCAACCTGAAGTGTTCACAGAGATTTTCAACCTCTATTGTGGCACTCAGAGGTTCCCATCTGCTTCAAAAGGGGATCAATCCTCCTGGTACCCAAGAAGAGTATTGTGGGCTGCCACAACATCTACTGTCTAGCACTAACTTCTACTGTGATGAAATACTTTGAGAGGCTGGTCATGGCTAGAATTAACACATTCCCAAGTCAAGATTTGGATCCACTGCAATTCACCTATCGTTACAATCACTCCACAGCAGAAGCAATATCTCTGGCTCTCCACTCAGCTCTGGATCACCTCGAAAACAGCAATTCGTACATATGGCAGCTCTTCATCGACTATAGCTCAGCCTTCAATACCATTATTACCTGAGTGCTGATCAAGAAGCTACAAACTCTAGGCCTCTGTACCCTACTCTGCAAATGGGCCCTTGACTTACTCATTGGAAGACCACAGTCAGTACGAATTGGAAACAACATCTCCTCCTCACTAATCATCAAAACAGGTGCACCCCAAAGACGCGAGCTTCGCCCACTGCTCTACTCATTATACACCCATGACTGTGTGGCCAGGTGCATTCCAATACCATCTACAAGTTTGCTGATGACACCACAGTTGTCAGCAGAATCACAAATGGCAATGAGGAACCGTACAGGAGGAAGATCGATCAGCTCGTTGAATGGTGCCACAACAACCTTGCGCTCAACATTAGCAAAATCAAGGAAATGATTGTGGACTTCAGGAGGAAGTCAGGGGAACATGGCCCAGTCCTCATCAAGGACTCAATAGTGGAGAGGGTCAAGAACTTCAAATTCCTGGATGTCAACCTCTCCAAGGATCTGTCCTGGAGCCTCCATGTTGATGCAATCACAAAGAAGGCTTGCCAGCGGCTATACTTTGTGAGGTGTCTGAAGTGGTTTGGTATGTCACCAAAAGATTCTCGTAAACCTCTACAGGTGTACCATGGAGAGCATTCTGGCTGGCTGCATCACTGTCTGGTAAAGTTGCACCAACTCTCAGGACAAGAATAAATTCCAGAGGGTTGTTAATTCAGCCTGTGACATCATAGACACCAGGCTTCATTCCATCAAGGAAATCTACATGAGTCGGTATCTTAAAAAATCAGCCTCTATCCTCAAAGACCCCCACCACCTAGGCCATGCCCTCTTCACTCTGCTACCATCAGGCAAAAGGTACAGGAGCTAAAAGACAAGTGCTCAATGGCACAAGGACAGCTTCTTCCCCGCTGCCACCAGGTTCCTGAATAATCAGTGAACCAGACACTGCCTTACTTTTCGCCCACTGTTATTGTTATTATTTTATTTTTATAGTAAGATGGTTATAATATGTATGTTTACCCTATGAAACTGCTGCAAAACAACGAATTTCATGACTTGTTCAGGACAGTAAATCCTGATTCTGAGATTTTAAACCATCCTAACAGAGCACAGATGCACTATGATTATAACCACAGTACACTTGACTCTCTACCATCTTTAGCACATGATTCCACCTAGATTCTGCTGTTATGAGATTGTAAATTAAGCAGAAACTTGGAATTTAGCTTGTGTTAACTATGGAGAGTATACAATGTGTCACTGAACACTGTAGATGCATCATTATGTCACTTTTTCGGCCCATGCAAGACTTTTTCAGATTATTTCAATTAATTCCTGATTTCTCACAAAGAACTATCCTCTCAAGCCATCGGAACTGTAAATGCAATTGGCTCCAACTGATATCCTGACTGTATTCAACAATTTAGTGTCCATTCAAAATTGTGATACTTGCGAAATGATTTGAATGGAAAGCTAAACATTGTTCTCCTTGAAGGAGAGAAGGCTGAAAAATGATTTAACAATGTGAACCAAAGTCAGTAGGGTGCATAAAGACTAATATTCCCATTTGCAGAAGGATTGAAAATGAAAAAATACACATTTGAAGTGATTGAAAAAATAATCAGGGGAGTCAACAAGAGCATAATAGGGCTAAATTCCTTCCTTCTGTAAGGACAGACTGAAACAAAACTACAGGATTATACCAACTCCTTTTATCACAAAGTTTCATTGAACAAAGAATCATGGTGTAGCAGAGTCGGTCCCAAACTTACTTTCATTGTTTTTTTTTTGCTAAAATTTGTTCAACTACGTCTTGTTTACAATGTATTTCTGCTCTTGAATAATTGGCTTCAATAACTATATTTTGTGCGATTAAGGCGTTTCCAGTATTACTGTGTTTTATCCTTTGGATACGTTATTTAGCAGAAACAAATACAAGATACTGCAATCCAAAAACCTTGGAAGATTCATTAAGTGGGGGCAATGATTCAAAATGTTACTATCATCTTATTTTACAATTTGATTACAACCATGTTACGTGCCAATACTCATATTACACAAGTTTCAAATATTTCTGAAATCTTTATAAATTCTCAGTGCTGGCGTTGCAGAGTAATCCCTGTGATCAAGACAGATAGCTGAGAAATTGCCCTTGGATAGTTTGGGCCGTGGACTGGTACTACATGTGTAATAATGCATCCAAGTGAAGGTGATAAAAGTTAAAGTGAAGCGAGTTGCTTGCAACCAGACATGGAATTGGAAGCAGTGAAATACATTCTTGGGTCAGAGTGTGCTGGGTGATCTACTGATCTCATTTAACGCACCGCTAATAAAGGTGTGGAGGACTGTATGCCAAAGAGGACAATCCAGGTGTTCCCAACCATAAACCACAGCTGAACTGTGAGGTCCGCTCACGACTGGAATCAAAGTCAGAGGCATTCAAGTCCTATGTGGAATCCAGGCATGATCTCCAGAGGGCCATCAAATAAACCAAAACAAGCGAATCCCAGATGAATCTCAGGGATACCAAGCGACTGTGGCAGGGCATGCATGCTGTCAAGGCTACAAAGTGAAGCCAGGTGAAATAGCTAACAACACCACATCGTTCCCAGACAAGCATTCAAACAGGAGGCCAATAAGCCAACAACAATGTCCACAACAACCTCGAGTGCATGTGCACTCACAGACACCACCACAGATGTCACTTTGGCCTTCCCAAGAGTGAACGCACAGAGAGTGACTGCCCCAGTCAAAGTTCTTGGACATCTCGAGAACCTTTGCAGACCAGCAGGGGGAATGCTGACAGACATTTTCAACCTCTCCCAACTACAGGCAGAAATTACCACCTGCTTTAAAAAGGGCACAATTATCAGGGTGCTGAAAAAAATTATTAATAAAGGGTCTTAATGACTAATGCCCAGTAGCTTTTCCATCCATGGTCAAGAAGTACTTTGAGAGGCCGGTCATGGCTCACATTCAACTCCAGTCTCCCAGCAGTCTTGATTCAGTTTACACATTTACCATTGCAACAGGTCCAGGACAGATGCTTTTCTGGTTCTTCACTCAGAACTTCTAGTCTATAAAAATACCTTTGTCAGATGACTATTCAATGAATAAGCTCTCCTTTCAACACCATAGTCCCCAATAAACTCTTCCCCCAAACTCCAGGATCTTGGGTTTCAGCACATGTCTGCAAATGGATGCTGGACTTCCAGTCCTGGAGAATGCAATCTGTGAGAACTGGTAACACCACCTCCACAATCATCCACAGCACTGCAGAGCCGATTCTCAGCATCCTACCATGTTCTCTGCATAACTATGACTGTGGACCAAACAACACTCCAACTCCATCCACAAATTCACAGATAACACCACCGTTGTTGGCTAGATCTCAAACAATGATGAGACAGAATATAGAAAGGAGATAGACTGGTGACAGTGCCAGGACAATATTGTAACCTTTCCTTTTATTTTGCATGACAAAACAGCAAGTCCTAGTCATCCAGAAGAGAGCGAAGCTCATTCCTTTGCATGCATTAACGGTGCTGAGGTAGAGATGATGGACAGGTTTGAGTTCTTAGGCACAACTATCTCCAATAACCTATCCTGGTCCTACCATGTTGACACAATGGCCAAGAAAACAAAAACACCAATGTTTCCAATTCCTCAGAAGCAATTTGGCATGTCACCTGAATCCCTCAATAACTTCTACAGGGGCACCAAACAGTGACCTATCAAGGTGCACCACAGGGTACAGGAACAGATGCACCCAACAACAAAAGAAAAAGCAGAGGGTTTTAAATGCAGCTCAAGTCATCATCATACTTCTCCATCAACTCTATCTCCAGTTCTCACTGCCTCGGGAATGCATCCAATATATTAAAGGGTTCATCCTATTCCATCCATCAGGAAGAAGATTCACAAGTGCAAAAATCAGGCAGTACCAGATTCAAAGACTGTTTCTTTCCTGCTTCAATCAGATACCTGAACGAACCTCATAAGTAAAATAATGATGCCCTTGTTCAGTTCTAACTCATCTCTCTCTGTGACTCTGCACTTTGTACTGTTTTATTTTCTGCACTTATGAATGGGTTGACTTCCTGAACAGCACAAAACAAACCTTTTCACTGTATTGTACCTCATTACATGCACAAATAAATTTGAACTTTTCCAACAGGCGTGAAGCCTTTGAGAATGCAAGTGAGAGAAAATCTACATGGGAGTACATGCCTGGGAAAGAGAGATTGATTGCTTCGCCCTCTTATTCCAAGGATCACTACAGACTCTATTTCTGCACAAGAAACTAAACTGTGGCATCCTGAAATGAAGAACATGATGCTGAAGGAGAAAATGTGGTGGTGAGGTGACAGCAGTCAGAGCCTGAAGCACCAGCAAAAACTACCATGCAGTGGGGTGGAGGGAAGCAAAGAAGGGCACGAGCAAACCATTATATACACTTGCATTGGCCCATCATCATTATAGCGATCTTCACTATAAACCAATCAGTGGCTGTGATCTCGGCGACTGATATATTATGCAATGAACAGTGAGTAGAGAATAGCATACAAAAGAGGACATATTAAAAGAAAGATAACTGATGCTCAAACAAACAAAAAACACCTCAAACTCAGTATGATTTTTTCATTCCAGTAAACTAGGTATAGCAGCATCAGGCCAACAAATAACCTGACACAACAGCAGATGATGAAACAAGAACAGTGCAAGGGACCAACTTGTTTGTTTGCAGCTGTGTACCCATTCGCATTATCTAGGAGCATCAACTATAACCTCAGCTACTCGAGCAAACCCCTTGCACCTCAAATTGAAAGGAAAATAAACTCTTGGTTGATATTCCCTCACCCCTACAAGCACGCTGACTTCATCCCTCCAATGAAATACATGGAAGCCAATAAGCGTAGATGGCCAAGGCCAAATATCTAATGCCAACCTTAAAAGTGCATTCCTTTACTTCTACCATCTTTGCTACTAATTACAACTCATCAGTATCATGTTACAACTGTACAAGATGGTGGTGAGACTATATGTGAGATATTGTGTGCAGTCTTGCTCATTCAACTATAGGAAGGATATCATTATGCTGGAAAGAATGCAGACAAGCTTCACAAAAATGTTATGGGAACGAGTCACTTTGAATTATAAGGAGAGACTGTATAGGCTTGGACTTCCTGCCCAGATTGTTGAAGGCAAAGGAGTGGCCTTTTTGCAGTTTATAAAATGATGAGGGGCAGAGATAAGGTCTTTTTCTTGAGAATCTAAAACCAGAGTGCGTAGATTTAAGGTGAAAGGAGAATTTCTTTAAAAAAAAAGGATCCTAAGGGAGCACCTTCTCCACAGTGGGTGGTGGGGAGAACAAGCTGCCAGAGGAAGTGACAGAGATGGGACAATGTTAACATTTAATAGGCATTGGAACAGGTACATGAATAGAAGGGGTTCACAGGGAAATGGGCTGAATGCAAGCAAATGGGACTAGATGGTCCAGCGTGGACACGTTGGGCCAAAAGGTCTGTTTTTAGGCTGTTGAACCTTAAGCACATTCACTTCTGACATTTTTTACTTTTGAACATTCTCCAAATGTGCAGAAATGTTCATCCTCAAGTCACTTGTTTTTATGTTTATAATTCACATGAAAATTTCCGGAACTCAGTCCAACATGTTATTATGGATGACAGGATTTTTTTTAATTCAAAGAAAACATAATTTTAAACATATCTACCTGCAATGTCATAGAAGAATATGCTGTTTTACATCTTGAATAGCAAATAGTTATTTGGCCTTGATATGAAGAGTATCACACGATCACAGCTCCATCTCGTGCAGATTGACCAGTTGACCAAGTCATGTAAAAAAGACCATGATTATTTTGCAATTACAGATAACTGTGATTAACTGTGAGCCTTTGTAAAGCCATGTTGACTTTGGAAGAGGTTGCAATATGCTTTGCAGATTCCATTACACAGCACTATATTACGCAAGTTGGTCAACGCTTGGTTAAAATTTACTGTGCAGCTGACAGTAGGGGTTGCTAAATTTGAAGGTGTAAGGAGTAATCACATTCACTCCTTTCCGCGCCCAACAAGCTGAAGTCTATCAGTGCCGAAAAAGCCTCATGTGCAAGCTCTGAGGAGCAGCAACTTTAAAATAAATATTTCCCATGAAATCAAGAAATGTTAATGATGTGTTGAGTATGGATCCACCTTTAACAGATCCTCATGAACTCCATGGTTTAGTTTTTTTCATAAATTCCTGGCAGCCAAAATATTGATGTTCAAAATGCCAAAAACATCATTTCAAAAATGATATGCAGCAAAAAGAAATAACGTCTCACTCATCAATAACAGACGGCTGTTGATCAACATAAAAGTCACAAAGTGCCAATGCGTGATGAAATCTTATTGCCAAGATTGAAGACCTGAAATGTTTTTTAAAAATGTGTGGGTTATTCTGATGAGAGTGCTTTAATACATTTTCCAGGTAGAGTTCTGCATAGCTCATGAAGTAAAGCATCAAGAACGATCTTGCATCTGTATTTAGGGAAGGAGTCATTAAAAGAGGCAAAGCAAAGATCAGATGAGGTGGCGCACAGTACATTTTTAAAAATTTAAATGACTTCAGTATAATGCCACCACCCCAAAATAAATCAGTATAATAGATTACAGTACACATTTCCGTCGTGACACCCTCCAACCCATGGACTTCTCCAGTTTCTGTTGCCCCCAACCGGTCTTTCCCCTTCCTCCATCCCTCTTTCTGTCTCTTTCCTATTTCCTTCCGTCCAGTGCTACCCCCTCTCCCGATCAATTCTCACCTTTCCTCTCCTGTCCTCCTATCCATGTCCGATTATCGCCTTTCCTCTGTTGACCTGTGCTCCTCCCCTTGCCCTTTGTCTCCTTCTCTTCCCGCCTTTTTTGTTCAGACGCCTGCCTGCTCTTTGCCCACACCCTGTAGTGTTCAGGCCGGAAACATTTACCTCCTCCGGACGCTGCGAGACTGACCGAATTCCTCCAGCAATTTTGTGTTTTTAACTACATCACAGTGTCTGCAGACTTTCGTGTTTCCGAAAACACATTTAACAAACTTTTATCCCGTCAATTTATAATGAATGATTTATACCTACTAAGTTAAATAATATTTAATGAATGGTTAAAAAAAATGCTGGGCAAAAGCAGCAGGCTCCGCAGCTTTCAGTTCGAATTCCATACGGAATATTTTGGAGGATCAAGAACCCAGAAACCAAGGAGAGACCTGGCTTGAGAAAGTAGAATTTTCCAACCCACAAATATCCAGTGTACTTTTCACGGAAGATCATTCGAGAGTTGTTTTGGCAAGTTTCAATGATCAACAGAAGTTAAGAATTCAGAACTTCTCTTTTGACTCTTTGATTCAGGCCACTTTCAAAATATTTTTAAATCCGTTTCCGCAACCTTCAACAACTTTCCCTTTCACAGCTACTCTTGGCCTTTTAATGACTTTTCACGCATATCTGTTCACGTATGTATTCATCCAAAAAGGATGATTAAGAAAACGCGTCTTTAAATACGCGGCTACTTTGACGTATCATTCACCATTTCTCAACGTACTGTATGTAACACCTATTCTCATATCGGCAACTCCCTGGCGTCGTTGATACCTGCATCAACAGCCAAACAAGTAATGTTCATTTCGTTGCCGCCTTCCACTTCCGCCATTCGCCACGGAAACCTACACAAAAATCAGATTTCAATTCGATCCCTTGGAAACATTCAATGCCGCTCGAAGCTTCAGGACGAATCTCACCCTGTTTCAGCACCCCCGTTGATGAACAGCGGGCCATTCATTGAAGCTCAATCAATCGTTCAGACTGCAGCGTTAAAACTGGAACTCAGATACTTATGCCACCACAACCGCGGAAGTTACTCATGCACTACGTTACGAGAATTATTTCTTCACTCCCCCTCTTCCCTGAAATAAACTTTGGAAATTGAAGCATCCCGGAATCCAACCCCACAGCCAATTATTGAAAAACATGCCCTGAAAGCCACCAATATGAAAGCAATTTAACGTGATAGGATACATAAAGAACAGACGAAAGCGACACAAAATCTCTCTGCCTTTCACCGCTGTGCCATGCGATAAATATCTCCACCGGTAAATGAGCACCACCGGCAAATTACCAACAATACTTCACCCTCCACCTCCTTGCTGTGCTCACCTTTCCCACTCGTTATCGATCCCTCACTCTAGGCCTGAATGTATCTACACTGACAGCAACCTTAACTCATAACTCCCAAAGTAAACCATTTTCCCCATGGATCAGCTCCTCTCCCTGCTTCGATACACCTGCAACTCTGCTACAACAACCACCTCCCCCTCCCCCCCCCCCCACCCATGCACCTTCACTGCTTCAGGTTTGCCCTCTTTACAATCCAATCCGTGCCCACTCCCACTGACCCAGGCCTGCCCTCACCCCAACCCCTGTCCACCTCAATGATCAGGCCTGACTTCACTCCAACCCCTGCCCGCCCTCACTGACCCGGCCCTGTCCTCACCAACCTGGCCTGTCCTCACCCCAACCCCTGCCCACCCTCACTGACCCGGGCCTGTCCTTACCCCGAACTCTGTCCATTCCACTGACCTGGCCCTGTCCTCACCATGAACTCTGTCCACTCCACTGACCCAGCCCTGGCCTCACCCCAAACCCTGTCCACTCCACTGACACGGCCCTGTCCTCACCAACCCCTGCCCACCCTCACTGACCCAGCACTGTCCTCCCCCCGAACCCTGCCAACTCCACTGATCCAGCCCTGTCCTCACCCCAACCCTTGTCCACTCCACTGACCCAGTCCTCACCCCGAACCCTGTCCATTCCACTGACCCGGCCCTGTCCTCACCCTGAACACTGTCCACTCCACTGACTCGGCCCTGTCCTCACCCCAAACCCTGTCCATTCCACTAATCCGGCCCTGTCCTCACCCCAAACCCTGTCCACTCCACTGACCCGGCCCTGTCCTCACTCCAACCCTGTCCTCACCCCGAACCCTGTCCACTCCACTGACCCAGCCCTGTCATCACCCCAACCCCTGTCTACTCCACTGACCCAGCCCTGTCCTCACCCCAACCCTTGTCCACTCCACTAACCCAGTCCTCAGCCCGAACCCTGTCCACTCCACTGACCCGGCCCTGTCCTCACTCCAACCCTGTCCACTCCACTGACCCGGCCCCGTCATCACCCCAACCCCTGTCCACTCCACTGACCCAGCCCTGTCCTCACCCCAACCCTTGTCCACTCCACTGACCCAGTCCTCACCCCGAACCCTGTCCACTCCACTGACCCAGCCCTGTCCTCACTCCAACCCTTGTCCACTCCACTGACCCAGCCCTGTCCTCACCCCAACCCTTGTCCACTCTACTGACCCAGCCCTGTCCTCACCCCAACCACTGTCCACTCCACTGACCCAGCCCTGTCCTCACCCCAACCCTTGTCCACTCCACTGACCCAGCCCTGTCCTCACCCCAACCCTTGTCCACTCCACTGACCCGGCCCTGTCCTCACTCCAACCCTTGTCCACTCCACTGACCCGGCCCTGTCCTCACTCCAACCCTTGTCCACTCCACTGACCCGGCCCTGTCCTCACCCCAAACCCTGTCCACTCCACTAGCACACGATTTGCCCTGACATCAGCCCCCGCACCCCAACCAACCTGTCCGATACACGGAGCTGAACCGCCGCCGCCAGGCCACATCAAGCCGCGACAAGGACCAGGCAACAGCGCCGAGGCCCAGCCGCCGGCCCGAACCACGGAGCGCGGACTCGGCAGGTCTGACTGGCGGCTGTCAGCCGACCCGACTGCCGGGGAGCCCGGACGGACGGACGGAGAGGCCTCCGGCAGAGGCGCAGGGAGCCGCTCGCCTACCTGTCAGCACCCCGACTCGGACCTGGTGGTCGTGGTTGGTCAGAAGCAGCCCCTCGGTCGCCATGTTCGCGAGTGCGGGCTCCGCCGAAATGCGGCGAGCGGCGACAGCCGAGCACGCGGGCCAGGCGGCGACAGCCGAGCGCCGAGCACATCGAGCTGAGCTGCCGGAACCAGGCGCCGCCGGCAACACCCCCACACGCTGCGCGCGCCGGCACCCACCGGGCATGCGCCGGCACCCACCACCCGTCTACCCGGTAACCGTCGGCGCCCAGCACCCATCTACCCAGTAACTGCTACCGCCCACCAGAGTAACTGCCAGCGCCCACCACCCATCTTCCCAATAACCCCGCTACCCATCACCCATCTACCCTATAATGGCCAGAACCTCTCAACTATCTATGCAGTAACTGCTGGCACTCATCACCCATCTACCCAGTAACCGCAGGCACCCACCACCCATCTACCGCAGGCATCCATCAGCACATCCACCTCCCACTGGCACATCCTCCTCCTATACTGGCACCCATCCTCTTTCTCTCTTTGCTTACTGGCCCCCATCCCCACACCCTCCACCCAGTGGCATCCACAGACCCACCGACCAGTCCCCAGCAGCCACCCTAAGTGCTCTGCCCACTGGCACCCAGCCACCTGCCCAGTGAGCTTCCACAGCCACCCCAACACCAGGGGATAGACTTCCCACAAACGCAAAGCTGCCCACCCATTCTCTGCTGGCAGTACCTCACACCCATCAGGTACTGACATGCAGTCACCCATTGGTTCCTACCCATTCACTCGGAGTTGGCAACCAGGAATCTCTAAATGGAAGTTAACACATAACCCCCACCCCGCACCAAGGAGTTGGTTTTAGACATACACCACAGTAACAGGCCATTCTGACCCATGAGCCTGTGCCCCTCAAATACTCCAATTAACCTACAACCACAGTATATGCAATACTTTCTATTACTCTGTTGTTACATTCATTCTATAATTTGCTATTTAGCACCGTTGCCATTAATGTAGCTCCTGTTAGCTATTCCCCTCCATTCTTGTGGATCTTCCTTTCGATCTCAGCCCCTCAATGCCCAGTAGCAGAAGGATTCTTGACTGTGATCCCACCAAGCCCTCACATTGTCTGCACCAAGTCTCATTGAGTCCCTCAGCATGTATTCCTGCAACCTGGAATGTGCCAATTGGTAGCATTCCCTCACTGACATCTTGGTGTGCTGAAAGACCAACACATTTCAGACAGACCAAATGGTGTCTTTCACCTTGATGATCTTCCAGCAGCACTGGATATCTGTCCCTGTGTGTGACCCCGGAAGAGTCCATAAATCTCTGATTTAGATTCAAGAGAAAGCAATCTTAAATCTAAATTAGAGTCCTCTGTCACCCTACTGTTGGGGATGAACCTGGTCAAGTATCTTCCATCCTTTTCCACATGCTGCTAGCAAATCTGCATTCTTCAAAGAGGTGGGTGACTGTCTCCACTCCTCAGCAGTCATCTCGAGGATAATGTGCATTGTGGGGTGATGTTTCTGTTGAACAGGAAGGATTTGACTGGATGGCTCCTCTCACTTCCAAGCACTGGTGATGAGGCATTCTACCAGGTCTGCTCAGGGAACTACCCCACAGTATTCATCAAGTCCTTGTCCATCAGTGTCTGCAGAATAAAAACGCACTGGAGGAATTCAATCGGTCTTTTCAGCGTCCATAGGAGACAAAGATATATTGTTGACGTTTCAGGCCTGAACCCTTCTTAAAAAATAAGTAGAATGAACCAGAAGCAGAAAGTTTCAGAATTCAGACAATGCTGGCTGGGGTGGGGGGGTGGGTGGAATCCAGACAAACCAAAGGTGTTAATTGAATATGATAAGGGACCAGGTAAGAATTTATCATGTTTGTGCAAAACGAGATGGAAGGTCAAGATAGTGATACTGAAAGGTGACAGGAAAGAAATGGGGGGGGGGGGGGGGGTGGGTTTAACGAAAGCCAGAGAGTCAATATTAATGGCATTCAGTTGGAGGGTGCCCGGTCAGATCGATATTAATGCCTCTGGTTGGAGGGTGCCCTGTCAGAATGCCTACAGAATGTTCTGTGCTGCCCACTGCCCCATGGTCGTGGTCAAAGGTATTTGACTGGAGAAACATTTCCAAAAGGATAGGCATTATGGCAAAGTCCATCTGACTTGGACATTGTGCAGCACCAGGGCTAGGCTCATCCTTTGCAACACCTGAGACAGGTAGAACCTCAGCACATAGCAGCACATGTTGCCCTCATACTTTGGATGCACATAGAGCCTTTTACAGTGAAAGTGATCATCAGGATGAGGGCCACATTGAGTACACCCTTACCCCTGTTGTCTAGCAACTTGTACATGGTCACTGTTTGGATTCTTTCCATTTCTATATGAACCGGAAGACTGCTCTGCTGACTGCCAGGGTGGGGGAGCGAGAGATGGGCCACACCTGCACCACGTACATCAGTAACAAGAGCACCTTACACGTGATGACCAGGTTCTTCCCTGTTATTGAGAGGGAGCAGTGCACCAACAGGCCCAATTTCCCAACCAATTTTTGTTGGCGGCCTCAGACCCCCGCTCCACACACTAGACCCCCAAACACCTTCAGGTAATCAGATTTAACTATGAAGTGGATAGCAGACCAGTCAGATCAATTACCAAAGAGGATTGCCTTGCTCTTCTTCTGGTTTATCCTGGCCCCTGATTCCATCTCAAACTAGATGCAGATATTGATCAGTGTGCGGACCGAACGTGTATCTGAAAAGAAGACAGCAACGTCTTCCATGTACAGGGAGGCTTTGACCTAAGTGCCTCCACTGCCTGACAAAGTCACCCTTTTTATCCTCTTGTCCTTGTTAATGGATTCAGCAAAGGGTTCTACACAGCACACAAACAAGGCAGGAGAGAATGGGCAACCCTGCCTAACTCCAACTTAATTTTTTTTATTTTTCACACTATGAACCATACTGACCAAAATACACACAAATATTTCCCTCTTCAATATACACAGTGTCATTTTCTCCCCTTTTCCCCCTCCCTTCCCTCCCTCCTTCAACCCCCCCCCCCACCCACTCAACGTTCAAAATATATGATACATTAAACCCATTAAACAATGTCATCATACAATGAAAATAAACAAGAAAATTGCATCATCTACTTTTACATACTGGGTCAGTTCATTTCATCTTCTTCTCATTCTGTCATTTTAGGTGCTGGAGGTCCGCGGTAGGACTTCTCTGTTGTGTTCCATGTACTTGATGGGGAAGCTGTTTCCCACCCATTGATTCGGACTGTCCTACAGATGTCCATGTAGAGCAGCTTAATCCAATTTCTGACTCCCTCCCCAAAGCCCATTTTGTTTAACACTTACATTACAACTTGTCCGTGAACTACTCTTTGCAGACGATGCCACTTTAGTTGCCCATTCAGAGGCAGCTCTCCAGTGCATGACGCCCTGTTTTGCGGAAACTGCCAAAATGTTTGGCCTGGAAGTCAGCCTGAAGAAAACTGAGGTCCTCCATCAGCCAGCTCCCCACCATGACTTCCAGCCCACCCCTACATCTCCATTGGGCACATAGAACTCAAAACAGTCAACCAGTTTACCTACCTCGGCTGCACCATTTCATCTGATGCAAGGATCGACAAAGAGATAGACAGACTCGCCAAGGCAAATAGCGCCTTTGGAAGACTACACAAAAGAGTCTGGAAAAACAATCACCTGAAGAAACACACAAAGATCAGCGTGTACAGAGCCGTTGTCATACCTACACTCCTGTTCGGCTCTGAATCATGGGTCAACTACTGGCATCACCTACGGCTCCTAGAACGCTTCCATCATCGCTGTCTCCACTCCATCCTCAACATTCATTGGAATGACTTCATCACCAACATCGAAGTACTCGAGCTGGTATAATCCGCAAGCATCGAATCCACGCTGCTGAAGACCCAACTGCGCTGGGTGGATCATGTCTCCAGAATGGAGGACCATCGCCTTCCCAAGATCGTGCTCTATAGCGAGCTCTCCAATGGCCACCAAGACAGAGGTGCACCAAAGAAGAGGTACAAGGACTGCTTAAAGAAATCTCTTGGTGCCTGCCACATTGACCACCGCCAGTGAGCTGATATCGCCTCCAACCGTGCATCTTGGCGCCTCACAGATCGACGGGCTGCAACTTCCTTTGAAGAAGACCACAGAGCCCACCTCACTGACCAAAGACAAAGGAGGAAAAACCCAACACCCAACCCCAACCAACCAATTTTCCCTTGCAACCGCTGCAACCGCGACTGCCTGTCCTGCATCGGACTTGTCAGTCACCAATGAGTCTGCAACAGACATGGACATACCCCTCCATAAATCTTCGTCCATGAAGGCAAGCCAAAGAAAAAGAAGACATTATGTATGCATGCAATATCCTGTTGAAAGCCTTCTCCTCATCCAAACTGGCCAGGCAAGTTTTCATCCTCCTGTCCTGCATGTAGGAGATGGCATCTCTGAGCACCATGAGCCCAGAGCAGCACAGATTTGGTCTGAGTGGATCACCCATTCACCCACTCTCTGGAAGTTGGCGCCTACTCATTAATATTTAAAAATCAATCACCTCTCACAGGTCGATTATACACACTCATCTCTGAGCATGAGAACATAATCTCCCCTCACTTAGAGTTGCCATCAACTCACTGGAAGCAGACAATCACTCATTGGGAGCCAGTATAGAGTTAACACACTGGGATGCTGGAGGAACTCAGCCGATTTTTCAGCATCTATAGGAGACAAATATATTTTTTTACTTAGAACTTGCATAATTTTTTCCATTCTGAAGTGTCTCCCTTCCTTCCGGGAGTGGCCATTCACACAGGAACGACCAAAACTCCAAATATCCGTATCACACAGCAAGCGTTGACAGGATACCAGAAGTGCTGTATTTCAGGAGGCTGGACGCTCTATTCATTAGCCTATTGTTCACGGATTGCCTGCAGTCTAAACTGAACTGCAGGCGATCTGTGAACATAACTAGGGGTCGAGGAGGTAAAATGTCAGAATGGGAATGAGTCCTTATTCCCGTTCTGATCTTTTTACACACTGCATTCTGGGAAATTGGGAGTAACTTCCTGGAATGCAGTAGCTGTGTGAAAAACACAAACGATATATTGCCGAGTTTCAGGCCTAAACCCTTCTTCAAGGAAATATCAGAAAAGGCAGAAGCAGGATATATCAGATAGCCTCAGAAGTCAAACAATGGGGGAGGAATCCAGACCAACAATAGGTGTTAATTGGATGTGATCAAGGACTAGATGAGAATTTTTTCATTCCTGTGCGAAAGGAGGCAGGGAATGAAGAGAGATGTGGGGGGGGGGGGAGAGAAGAAGGGGTAGGGAGGTTTAATGAAAGGCAGAGAAGTCAATATTAATGTCATCTGGTTGGAGGGTGCCCAGACAAAAGATGAGGTGTGGGTCCTCCAATTTACGGGTGGTCTCAGTCTGGCAGTGCATGAGTCAATGAATAAACATGTTGGTAAGGGAATGGGTTGGAGAATTGAAATTGTTGCACAGCGCCGAGGTGCTCAACAAACTGGCAAGTGAGATGGTACTATCCAGATTATCCACTAATATCTATTCACCCATTTTCCTGATGATAAGACGCAAACACTCATTCATTCTCTGGGTGCTGGAAACATGTCACTCTCTTGGAATTGATTGACTTATTCACCCATCTGCTCACTCGCTCACTGGGAATCATCCTCCACAGTCATTGGGAGCAGAGTCTCATTCGGACTCACCCACCCAATCATTGGGAGATGGAACTCATCCACCTGTTCACTTAAAGGGAATTGAACCATGGGAGCTGAGGTACTCATTCACCTACCGTTGATTCACTGGGAGCTGAAGGTTACTGGGACCCATTCACTGAGAGTTCATGCACACCCACATTCACTAACAGAGATCAGAGAAAAATTGGCCTGAAACATCAAGTGTTTCTCTTACTACAAATACTGCATGTTGAGCTGACTGTTTCCAGCCATATTTATTTTTAATTTAGATTTTTAACATTACAACAAGATCCAAATCAACTGAGAATATGGGGCAAGGAATGGCAGAAGGAATTTAACTCGATCGAGTGCATGCTTTTGCTTTTTAAACCAGCCAGGACATGTACTAAATAGCTGGACTCTCCAAATCATAGTAGAACAGAAAGACTTTGGGTTACAAGTTGAGTTATTTTTCTTTCTTTTGTATGCATTTCCTTCTTCTTGAGTACAGTTTACAGTTACTGATAATTAAGAGTTCGGCCTGGCCAGCAGGAAAAATAATCTCAGGGTTGTATGTGATGTATATATTCTGACAATAACTTTGAACATTGAAGAACATAGCAAACAAGGAGACAGAGCAGTGAAGAAGTGGTTAGCCTTCAATTGTCAGGGCACCAAGTATAGGAGCAGGGACATTGAGTGACAGGTGTATAGGTCATTGGTGGATCACATGGAGTCTCATGTACAGTTCTTGTCACCTTGTGATATAAATAATATCATTAAACTGGAAAGGATGCAGAAAAGATTGAAAAAGATGTTACTGTGACTGGGTGGAGGAAAGACTGGGTGGTCTGGAGATTTTTTTTCACTGGAGCAGATGGAGCTGAGAGGCAAAGGACAGAGAGAAGATGATTGAAAGGGGTAAGATTTAAAAGAGAGCTAAGGGGTAAATCTTTCACACAGGGGGTGGTCGGTATGGGGAACGAAGTGCCCAGGGATGTGATCAATAATGCATAAAATACACAGAGATAGGTACATGGATAGGGAAGGCATAAAGGGGATTGGGCCAAACACAAGCAAATGGGCTAGCTCAAGCAAGCATCTTGGTCATGATGGACTGAAGGCTCTATTCTGTGCTGTATAGTGCAAGACACCCAACCCCATCTGAGTTACAGTCAGTAGTGCAGTACACAAAAAGTGTAAGAGAAACTCAACAGGTCATGCAGCACCTACAAATGGATTATAGCCAAAATTTCGGGCCTGGGCCCTTCATCAAGGGATGAGCAAAAAGTGGCCAGGTGTCTGAAAGAAAAGATGGGGGAGTGGAGGGAAAGGGCAAGGCAGAGGAAAACAAGCAAGAGATCATATGTGGGAGGGAGGAAGAGAAAAAAAAGCTGAGAAGTGATGGGGAAAGGGTAGCTCTCTGAATAGAGAGGGAAGAGGGTGGGGAGCTGCAATAAATGGGGGGAGGGGTAGGGAAAGAGAGAGAGAGAAAGAGGTGAGGAGCCTTTCAGAAACTGGAGAAGTCAATATTAATGGAATGTGGATGAGAGTGCTTAGACAGAATATTAGGTGTTGTACCTCCAGTTTGCAGGTCGCCTCAGTTTGGCAGTGCATGAGGCCATGGATAGACATGTCAGTGTGAGATCAGGGTAAGGAATTAAAATGGTTGGCCAAGGTTCCTGTTATTGCAGTCAACAGAGTAAAGATGCTCAATGAAACAATCTCTCAGTCTTGCATCCAGTCTCTCCGACGTTGAGGAGGCCATAAGGAGAGCACCAGATGGAGTAGATGACCCCAGCCACTTGACGTGTCGCTTCACTTGGAAAGGCTGTGTGGGGACCTGAATGATGGTGAAAGAGGAGGTGCATGGCCATCACAGGTCGTGAGGGGGCTAGTGAGTGGATGGGGGCTGAGTGGCCTGAGAGTCATCTTTTCATTTCCCTCGGGAGGGCGGCTCCCTCGCTGGGATGCGGGACCCACTCACTCTCAGAGGGGGAACCGGAGCTCGCACATTCCCTCCCTCCATCTGGTCCGGGGCCGTGCCAGCTCGCACTGCCCCATCACCGCAACAAGGCAAGCGGGCAATTGTCACTACAATCAGTTCATTACGGTGCAGTGACCTCGTTCCCGCCTCTTGTCATTCGCTTTGGTTTTGTTCCCATTGAATGATACTTTCTTTAGCCGCTTTCAGGTGCTCGGACGCAGATAATGAGCCAGCAGACACAGCTGGGGGAATGCAGTTGGGACGTTCAGGTGACCGCGGGGAAGACGCCTTTCTGACACCTGAACGTGCCGGCTGAAGGAGACCCGCGTCCGAGAGAACGCCGGCTCCTGTGGATTGTAGCCGTAGTCCCACAACTGCTTTCAGGTGCAACGGGGGATTCTAGGAGCCCGAGGTTATACCTACAGGAGGAGGGTTAAGGAAGTGCTCCTCCTGGCCAGGTTACCTCCACTTTCAGGTGGCCACCCGACAGCCACATTGGAGTACAATAGGCGGCTTTACGGTCGGGGTATTTTGGCCACCTGAAAGTGCCTCTCTCTGGCATTGCGGAGGTCAGTATCGCCGCGTCGACGCCTCCTTTACCCCTGTCTATGTGTGCACCCCCTGCCTCGTTGAAAGAAGCCGAGCGCCGAGTGCACGGATCTGCGAGCTGTGTTGGATTTGCGCGGCACGTTGAATATTAATCTCCGTGGCCGGCCGAGAATGATTGTTTTGGTGCAATGAAACGAGAGCCGCAGGCAGGCAGGCGCCCGCGTTCATTCATGAGATCGACGCCCCGGGCCACTTGTGGCGGGGTGTCTCACTCACAACGAGGTGGGAATCACCCCTCGAGAAGGGGAGGCACCCAGTCGCTGTGATTTCAGCTTCCAGGGCACTGCTCGAACGCGGATTTCCCTGCAACACCTTCCCAGCATCTCGGCTCCTGCTTGCGGGGGAGTGGCTTGTGTCTCGGGGCTTATGAACGATTAGAGTTTTCTTCTTTGTCCCGAAGGGAAGCTGTTTTGGCCCTTTTTAAAAATTATTTCTGAAAGTTTCAGTCTTTATGCATCGGCGAGATTTTTTTTGGCCAATGTTTCCCGGTGTGGGACTCCCCCACCCCCCTCTCTGCCTTCTGCTTTTGTCCCATTTTAATGTCCCACACGTGGGGTTAGAGCACCCGGCACTGATTTCCATTGCGGTTGAGGAGAGGATGGCCCGAGGGAAGGATGTTCGATTGCGCTCCTTCTGATGTCCTTTGAGTTCTCTTCTACCGCCGTGTCGACTGGGTGATAGGATTTCAGGGTCTGCCTGTATCCTGAATGACTGGAGAAGGCCGAGGGAATGAGTTTGTGGATTGCAGCATAGAGGGAGGGCAATGCAGAATTGGACTCTGGCTGCAAATCATCACTCAAAACATTTTTATCTGCAAGGCCGGAGAATGGGTTAAAACAGACGGATATAATCCTATTTTTCTCGAGGGGGTAGGTTTTGTCATGTATAATTCTGTTGCTGTGAGATTGAGATTTTGTTTCAATGCAGGCAGTAAACATCCAGTTCCAAAACTGGGAAGCCAACTGATGAATCCTTCCTTTTTTTTTAACCTTGCGTCTACACTTATATTCCAAGTACCTAATTAAAGTTGTTAGAGCTGAAAAATAAACCACCAAACACTGGCAGGTTCATGAAAGAAAGCCTGTCATGACCAGATTATTTTTCTATTTGTTCTTCACCTGCACAGTTAATAATTTAAAATTTGAGGTAACGTTGTACATGTCAATTCTGATATGAGCTCACATGCATTTTGAAATAATTTTAATGAAGGCTGAGAAGACATAAAAGGATCTTAATATATCTCATCTTCTGGCAGACGTGACTCCCCATATGACAAGACAAACGAAGGACAACCTAGGGTCAAGGTGTCCCCTTCAAAGTCTATTTCAACTTTACATTTGAAAATCATTATTCTTTAAAAAAATTGTGTTTCCTTCTCTTTTTCTCTCAGTCCCAACCAGATGTGCAATTTCCCCTAAGTTTATGCCTTGGCTGAGCCCACACCCCACAGGAGATCACATCCTGGTCGAACATAGTGCTGGAATAGAGGTCAGGAAAAGAAAACATGAGGGAAAAATGATTTTAAAATCAATTGGAATTCTTCTGAGCTGGAAATCCACCTGACTTTTTGAAGAATAGTATTTGCTGCACGAATCCAGTCACATGTCATGCCAAGCCTCCGCGAACTGATGAGGAAGTAGAGGCACTGTCGTGCTTTCTTCACGATGACAGTAGTATGTTGGGTCCAGGAAAGGCCCTCCGAGTTAGTGACTCCCAAGAACCTAAATTTGCTCACCCTTTCCACCTCTGATCCCACAATGTTCACTGGATCATAATCCTCTGGTTTTTCCCTTCCTGAAGTCAACAATCAGCTCCTTTGTTTTGGTGATACAGTATTGAGCATGAGGTCATTGTTGGTGCACCATTCAGCCAGGTTTTCAATCTCCATCCTGTACGCTGACTCATCCCCATCCTTTATACAACCCACTATTGTGGTATCAACAGCAAATTCATACCGAGCCACATAGTCATAGGTATACAGCAAATAGTATGGCTCCATGCTACTACTCCATATAGAGTTGTGTAGTAGACAGTGGTCATTGTTAGTCCTCTTGAAGTCCATGATGATCTCCTTCATCTTTTTGAGACTCAAGTTGTTCCTCTCACACGATTTCACGAGATTTTCCACCACATCTCTGTAGTGTGATTCCTTGTTGTTGCTGATGAGGCTGACCTCTGTTGGAGCTGGATCTAGTGAAGCAGTTGTGGGTCAGTAGTGTGAACAGGAGCAGGCTGAGCACACAACCCTGAGGTGCACCAATGCTCAACGTGATGGTGCTCAACATTCTGATACCGACCTGGATAGACTGTGGTCTTTCTGTTACAAAGTCCAGAATCCAGTTACAGAGAGGGGTATTGAATCTCAACGAAGACAGCTTCTTCATCAGCCTCTGGCGAATGATTATATTAAGTATCAAGCTGCAATCGATGAACAGTAGCCTGGTGTACGATCCATGAATACATCGGCAAGTTGATCAGAAAAGTTTTTAATACTTCATAGGGTCCTCCATCTATTATCCTCCAACACTTCCACCAAACCATCAGTCACATCTCCCATCCTGATCTGATTTTCACAGGGATTAAAAGTCCATCCAGGGCCACAAACAGGCCTTCCAGGGGGTGAGGCAGAACTTTTCCTGCACATTATCCAACCTGATCTGTGGTCAGTGTACCCAGTGTGACCTCCTCTGCAATGGTGAGACCAAACACAGACTGGATGTCTGCTTTGCATCATGTGACAAAGCAACCAACCATTTCGACTCCCCAACCATTCCTACAGTGACATATCTGTTCTCAGCCTCATCTATTGTCAAGGTGATGCCAAAAATAATCTCGAGGAACAATGTAACAAGTTCCTCCTGGATAGTTTTAAACTATTGACTTTTCCAACATGAAGGAATCCCCGCATATATGGTTCGTTATTTCCACCCACAGAAAAACTCCCTGGAGTCTGGCACCTGTAGTGATTGGCTGATGCCAGATAAGGAAATATGCCATTTGCCTGAGATTGCAGTTTGTGTGATTGGCGAGCTAACCATGCCAATTTTTAAACTTTTTTTTTCTGCAATATTTTTGATGGTTGCTTGAGGCTGCCAGTTGCTTGAATTCCAGATAATGGGGATTTTACTGTATTCTTTATCTACTTCTGTACTTTTTATCCTTTCTTTTTTACTTTTCACCACTCCACACCCCACCCCACCTGGTCTCTCCACCTCTCCCACCTTCCAATACCCAATCTTTTGGCTCCACCCCTATCTTCTTTCTCCCTTGCTAATACATAATATCTCTCCCATTTCACTTTGGCCTGGATAAAATGTTGACTGACCATTTCTACCCATGGATGGTGACTGCCCCACTGAGTTCCTCCAGCAAGTCTTTGCTTCCTGACCCAACTGCATGATCTGTCCGTGACTGGCCATCGAACCTGTGCTCTCCTGATATGCCACACGTCATCTTCTGTTATTATCCTGTTATTGAGACCTCAGCTTCTTGCTCTGAAGTGACAGACTTTTGGTTGTGATAAGTTCACCCACCCAGCTTTATCAACTAGTGGTTTCTTTGTCACATGATGCAAAGCAATATTATTTAAGGTTCTTGCTTCTTCATCTCCCACAGCTGCACTTCTATTTTGAGAAATTTTTTTCTTATTATCCATTTAATCATTTATAACCATGAGAATAATTTAGCATTTCATAAATCAATAACTTACACATTAATCAATTATATGATTTGGTTTATCTTATATGCATTGACTTCAAGGTTAGGCTTTAACGGAATATTATTTCCCAAGAAATGTTAAAGTTTCTCAGATCTGTGCACTCCAAGCAGCAGAATTATTTTTTTAAAATGCATCAGCTTTATTTTTTGTTCTCCAAGAGTGCGCTCACATTCTTGACCCTTTGTCCGGCCCAGTGCTTTCATAACCACACTCCACAAAGGGTCTCCCAACAAAACTTTCACATTGGAGAGGAGTTGGAAAACAGAATAATTAACTCAAATTGGACCACTGCCTAAACTGTGTTTCTCCTCCCATCCCTGCTCTTTACTGATATCACACTGTAACATGATTGGACGTGATTCCCAAAGCCTTGCATCAGTGGGTCTGCATGCAAAGGCATTTCCCCTTGATGACCATAAGTGGCTGAGAGAAAGATCATCTTTTCTCATTGTTTCAGGTCATGCAGATTGTGGTTCACGGTTCCAAAGGGAATGGTTGATGTTCATTTATTCCAATGGAAATGATTCCAGGATCACCTGGCTTCATGCCATTGTCAGGATCCTTGTGGAGTTCAACAGCTGAGCTTAGCTTCACTGAAAGCACCCAGTACTATCTCCTGAATGAAGACCAGAGACCCCATTCATTTCCATGGAACCTCTCAGTCTGCAAAATAGGAAAGGTTTGTTTTACATTTTTAATGTGTTTTGAAACTATTTTTAAAAGTTTTTTCTGTAATTGTTCTTAAATGTCTCAGAAAACCACATTTCCATTTGCAGACTCCCAAATGAGCTGTGAAGAAATGTTCACAGTATGTTTTGTAAGGACATGAAGTTCAACACTCAGCATTGCCTCTGGCAAAGACTGAAAAGGATTTCTTGGGTAAAGAGTTATCAGTATCCTGCCTGAGACTGACCTGATGCAGAGGGCATCATTACTATTTGTCTCTATGAGTGCAGTTAGCAGAGACAAGTTACTTGCATGTGAGCCAGTTGCGGACAAGTTCCAGCAAGTCCCGTCAAGCAACTGCATCCACCTCAAAGTATCTCAATGAGTGCTACCATTTTGGAGAAAGAACTCGACAAGAAAAACCTCAGTCATAAGGGGAAAAAAAAACAATGGACCCTTAATTGGCTTCCAATGTTATTATGTAGTCATGATTTGACTTTGTTGTTAAATACAGTTGCACTCTTACTGGAGATTGATTGGTTGTATTATCCCTTTGATTTTATTGTAATCAAATTATCACTCAAACCCCCACCTGCTTGGGCTAAGACTTGGTTCTCTGGTGTGATGTTTCAGAGTAATGTGGCTGTCCACTTACTATAACTTCCTGGCAAAACTTTGGATGTCAACTTTTTTGTCTGCACTGTGCTTCCTGCAGCATTCTATTCCTGTCTTTGGAGGTAAATGGAAAATGGCTCATGCTACATTTAGCGTCAGGCAGTTGACACGGTCCATCAAGATAGGTCCATCATGAAAGGTAAGCATTGTAGTAGATAGGATGTGTTTGGTATGGAGGTCAGTGACTAGTGGGATCCTGGTCTTTGTGATTTTTGTAAATGTCTTGGATGAAGCAGTGAAGGGTGGGGGGTGGTCAATACGTTTGCAGATGATACACATGATGGCGATATTGTGGGTAATGGTTGTCATGGCAGGATGCAGAAATGGGCGGAGGAATAGAACATGGGATTCAATCCAGAAACATGTGAAGTGATGCACTTTGCAAGATCAAACTTGAAGGTGGGGTATGTGGTTAATAGCTTGATTCTTAACAGTGGAGAAAGAGAGGGATCTTGGGTTCCATCCACACAAGTTAATAGAGTGGTTAAGATGACATATAGTGTACTGATGTTCATTAATTGAGAGGTTGTGTTCAAGAGTGGTTCGGTAATGTTGCAGGTTTATAAAACTCTGGTCAGACCATGCTTAGATTAATGTGCTCAGTTTCAGTTTCCTCATTATAGAAATGATGTGGAAGCTTTAGAGAGGCTGCAAAAGAGCTATACCAGGATGCAGCCTCGATTGGAGAATGACTTGAGAAGAAAGTTTGAGCTAGCCAGGGCTTTTTGAAGGAGGATGAGAGGCAACTTAATAGAAGTGGAGTAGATTATGAGATGTGGACATTATGATAAGGTGGACAGCCAACACCTTTTTACTAAGGCAGCAATGGGCAATATCAGAGGACAATGGTTTACAGTTTAAAGGTAAAAGGTAAATGTTCCATTATTGTCATGTAATACAACATTTAGAATGTAACATACATGACATTCTTTAACTTTTGCCTACCATAAGGCAGACGGAGAGTCACCACTTTGTCCAGTGTCCCTCACAGAAACCTACAGCATGTGGTGTTCCCAAGGCAGTCTCCCCTCCAAGTACTGACCAGTCCTGACCTGGCTTAGTTCCCGAGATCAGACCGCCTAGGAACACCAGGTGCCACAGAACCTCCTTAGGGGAGATGTCAGCAATAGTTTTGTTTTGTTTACCCAGAGAATGGTGGGTGCCTGGAATGCCTTGCTGAGGTTGGTGGTGGAGCTTGGTATAATAGGTTCTTAGAAAGGCACATGAATTTAAGAAAAATGGTTCTGGGTATGAAGTGGGGAAGATTTAGATAATTGGTGCTCAACCTTTTTCTTTACACTCACATACCACTTTAAGTAATCCCTATGCCATAGGTGCTCTATGATTAGTAAGGAATTGCTTAAGGTTGGATGTGGGTGGAAAGAAAAAGTTTGAAAACCATTGTTTTATTCATCCCTAATTGACTCATCATGTGCATGGTTTCATAACTCCAAAGGAAGTGGGCCAATGACAATTTTTCTCAAGCAAACTATTTCAGTAACAATTGGGACTAGAGCAGTGATTCTCAACCTTTCCTTCCCAATCAGATCCCACCTTAATCAATCCCTTACTAATCACAGAGCACTGACGGAACAGGGATTACTTAAAGTGGTACATGAGAGGGAAGGAAAAAGATTGAGAACTACTGATTTAGATTGTCTGTCGTTTTATCTAGATCAGCAGCACGTTGTGGGCCTGTCTGTAGTACTGATAAAAAGTAAAGGCATGAAACTGATAAAATCCATAGTCCAAAATGTTGATATCACAATACACCCCCTCCACTCCTCTCCCCACCCCCCCCCCCCCCCACAACAATTGCTATTTGGGTTTTTGACCTCATCCTTTTGCAGCTCTCTTGGCAGATCTGAAGAACACTTCACATCCCACATCAATGAGGCAGTTACTGAGGTGTCAGTCTCGCTAATATTACCTCATTTCCAAATATCTACCAATGATCACATACCTGTGTTTGACATCCATTCGAAATTATCCTAAATTAAGCTAAAGAAAGAAATGGCAGTGTACAACTGTGAGAGGTCCAGCCCGAAACATTGGCTGCATGTTACTTTCCTTTCCATCTGACCTGCTGAGCTCTTCTAGCGGTTCTGTGGATTTCCCTAATTTTTAAAAAATTTACTCTTCACAAGCAGATTCGCAAACAGAGGAATAGACGTGCAGAATCTAACAAAAGAGGCACATTGAAGTGATTTCTCATCCTTTTAACCAAGATGAACCATGAGCAGAGCACCAAATACTTCAGTCAGAAACACAAGAGACACCAAGTTCCTCCAGCAGATTGTGTTTTGCTTTGAATACTCAATTCACTGTGAAAACTGAAAGAATTTGAGGACCTGAAGGGAACACCTTATAAATATATCTCTTTGGTTCAGGATACCATTTGGCTTAATCTATACGATTAAAGAACAATGTTTTTTTATATTATAATTTGTCCATAGCTAATATTTTGTTCCAATCATTCTGTTGAGACTAATTGAAATAATGAAAGATATGCCTTGAGCTTCGAATAGCAATCAAAGTCTTTCTCTAACATCATTGACACCGTGATTTTGCCCTTTTATAATTCAATCAGCTCAGCAGAGTTCTCCACTTAGTCTCTCAGCATCCCAGCTCACAGCATTGCGCTGTGGGGTGATCACTGGATAGTCCACAGTCTCGAGAGTGTTCTGTGTCTCAGCAGAAGTTGTCAGTCGAGGTAGACAAGAACACAATGCGGAACCGTTCAGAAGCATTTTAAAATGATCCAACAGCAGTTTTAATTTAAAAGGCACTCATAAGGAGATTGAAGAGCTTTATTTATCTGTCATGCCGTGTTCCAATGGGATTGTTCACACAATGGGAGAAAACTCGAATATGCTTCATGATGTTAAAGAAGAATAGTAAGCTCATTCGGATTCCACATAATGAATTTCAAAGGTGCGTTGTCTTGTGGTGCTGAGTCAATGGAAAGGTGATCTTTGTTTCGCACAGGAATAAAGAGGAAATTGAAGAGCGGGCTATAGACCTGCTGCAAAAAGGATTGTCTCCACTATTGGAATGTTTTTTTTAAAGAACTAGGATACTTTTTGTATTTATTGTCTCTTTGTAATTCAATAAGTATTCAATTATAGTTGTTATTGTCATTCTTTTTACAAAATATTTGTTCTACAGCAAGTAAGAATTTTGGGGCCTATGTACATTGTACAATGTATATGACAATAAGCAACAACAACAACTTCTCTCCTCCTCCTCCTTCTTCTTCTTCTTCTTCTCCTTCATCTTCCCCGTGCAACCACCATGATTCATTCCATGCAAGCAGCCGCAGAGGTCCAGGCTAATTTTGGGACACTGCTGCTTGGTGGCAACAGCTCTAGGCGCTGCAACACCGCCACAGTTACACAGTTTTGTGTCCATGAACAGAAATATTTCTGTGCATTTAATAATTATGCCAATAGGCCAAGAGAGTTGAAAGTGAATGTTCTGAGACTGACGTCAGAAGACCTGTTGATGGATTATTACCACATTCTGGTGCTGATGCAAAAAAACATCCAATGAGCATCTTTTAATCAGAACAAACCTTGCCATGAGATCGACAAATGGCGGCAAGTAGATGTTTCTTGAAAACTTTTAACCTGAAAGATTTCCACTACTAGATCTGCTGTTGTTTACTGATTTTTCTGTTTTTATTTAAAATTTACGGGATCTGGAGTTTTATTCTGATATAAGTTAACAGTTGTTCCAGATAAAAGTAAAAGCAAGGGATAAGTAACACAGGACCTCCCCAACATCATAAATCGAGAGCCTAAAAAATATTGGGAAATATAGGCACTGCTATCTTCGGGCAGAGTTACAGAAGCTTGATGACCAACTCCTCTTGTTTCAAATAAAAACACAGAAATGCTGGAGGAACTCAGCAGGTCTTGCAGCATCCATAGGAGGTAAAATATATATATAGCCAATGTTCCAGTCCTGAATGTGAGAAATTATTGCAGAGAACTAGACAGAGATATGAATTGGGTGAGTTTGGAAGTTAAATATGGAGCAAGCTTCTAGAACAATAAATGCTATTAGATATGAATGGAAGTCAATGATGTGTTTTGTAAATTTTGTGAAAAATTGTATACTTCTGAAGTATTGGAAGATGAAGCCAAAATTGATCATTTTTTATCTGATTTGGATTTACCTTTTTTGAATGATAAGGATTTGGAAGCTTCCTTTACTGTTAAAGAAGTAATAGATGCACTTCGGTCTATGCCCATTGGGAAGTCTCCAGGAGATAATGGTTTCACTTCTGAATTTTATAAAGAATTTCAGGATTTATTAATTCCTTTATTGATGGATGTATTGCAACAGGCGACAGAGGTTTGTTCTTTTCTGGATTCTTTCTCTAAAGCAATTATTACAGTTATTCTTAAGAAAAGGCTCTTTCAGGTGGCCAGAATATCTCAATATAAAGCCGCATATTCTACCCCTATGTGGCTTTTGGGGTATTCGCCTGAAAGTGTCTGATGTGCCTCTGAGGTGCACTCACCAACCCTCCTCTGGGAGGGATAATCTGTGGATTGACGAAGTCCTCCGATGCACCTGAATGCAGCCGGTTAAAAGTGGCTGCTAAGGGGTGGGTTGATGACACTATCAGCTGGCGACTCAACTCCCTGCTGACTGACAGCTCCCCACTACATGACATGACAGCTCCCTGGCACATGACTCAACAGCCCCTGTCCCCGCTGTCCGATAGCCCCCCTCCCTGCTGCCCGCCAGCCCCCCTCCCTGCTGCCTCTGCCCCGACATCCCCCACTGGCTGCCCCTGCCCTGATGGCCCCCGCCAGCCGTCCCTGCCCCAATGGACCCCGCTAGTCACCCCTGCCCTGACGTACCACCGACCACCCCTCCCCAGTAGGGCAGGGTCTGTCAGGCAGTGGGGCAGTGGGCTTCAGCAGCAGGGAGGGGGCGGCTGTCAGGAGGTGAGGTGGGGGTGGCTGTTGGGCATAGGGGAGGGGGGCTTCAGGCAGTGGGACAGGGGCAGCCGCCGGGGGAACACTGGGGCAGGGGTGGCTGGCGGGGGACATTGGGGCAGGGGTGGTCAGCGGGAGAACATCGTGGCAGGGGCAGACAGTGGGGTACGTCAGGTCAGGGGTGGCCAGCGGGGGACATTGGGGGCAGCCGGTGCAGGCTGTCTCAGCCCGGCTGGCCACTCCTGCACTGGTTCCATCTGTGTGGGAGATTATGGTAGGGAAAATGGCCATTGCTATGCCGCATATTTATCATGGGTGGCACCAGTTGCCCCGCCTTCTTCAGATGCGGAGGTGCTACAAGTCTCCTCTGGAAAAACAGACCCTTTCAGGTGGTCTGCCACCTGAAAGGTGAGTCTTCAGGCTGGGATCCACTCCTATAGCCGCCCTCAAGGCGGACGATGCACCTTAAAGTGACTAAAGATAGGGATCCATTGAAAGCAGGGTCTTATTGTCCTATTTCTTCATTGAATGTTGATTATAAAATTGTGGTAAAGATACTAGCTAACAGGTTAGCTAAATATTTACCAGGTTTAATTCATGTAGATCAAGCGGGTTTTATTAAAAATCGATATTCAGCAGATAATATTGTAAAACTTCTCGGGAGCAATCTAACCTACCAAAGGTTATTTCTCTCAATGCAGGGAAGGCCCTTTATAGAGTAGAATGGAGTTTTTTAATTTAAAGTTTTGGAGAAATTTAACTTTGGCCATTTTTTTATTGGTTGGATTAAAGGTTACATAGAAGTCCTACTGCTAGAGTTATGACAAATGGACAGTTATCTTCACCTTTTATGTTAACTAGATTGATTAATCTAGGCTGCCCTTTGTTACCAGCTCTATTTGCATTGGTTATTGAGCCTTTGGCTCAGATGATTAGACAAGATAGTAATAGTGAAGGTATGAAGGTGATTAATTTTAAAAAATTTGTTTGCACATGATGTTTTGATATATTTAACACAACCTTTGAGTTCTTTGATGAATTTGCATGATAGACTGGAGCAGTATGGTGAAATATTGCATTATAAATTAATTGGAAAAAGAGTGAACTTATGCCTCGAGCTGAAATGGATTATTATTTGTGTAGGCATATTGTGAAATTTAAATGGTCAGATCAGATTAAGTATTTAGGTGTTAAGATAAATGGTAATTATAATCATTTATATGAATTGAATTATCTGCCATTAATGTCTAAAATTAAATATGATTTGATTTGGTGGAAAGATTTACCTATTACATTAATAGGACATGTTCATTGTATTAAAATGAATATTTTTCTTCAAATTCAATATTTCAGTCTATCCCTTGTAAGATCCCTCAAAATTTTTTAAAAAGTCTTAAATGGTGAGGAAGCTTTTATGGAAAGATTAAATGGTAAGTGTATCATTACGGAAATTAACTTGGAAATATACATTAGGAGGTTTTCAGTTCCCTAATTTTCAAAATTATTATGAATCAGCACAATTGAAATTTATTAATAGGATGTTTGAAGTGGATAAACCTTTGATATGGGCTGATATTGAGTTATCTCAGATAGGTGAGAGGAAGATCAATCAGTTTATTTATAGATGGAATCCTCAATTATTGAGTAATTATAATTTACCCATGTTGAAACACAATGAATTTATGGTATAAAGTAAATGAAGCTATAGGTACTCAAGGTAAAATTTTGGGTAAAACTCCTTTGTATCAAAATAAGATTTTTCCTTTTACACTTAATAATCAAGTTTTGAAGTTGTGGGATCTAAAGGGTATTAAATTGGTAGAAGATTGTTATGGAGCAGGATATTTTATTCCATTTCAATGAATGAAAGAGAAATATGACATATCTTCTTTTTCCTTATTAACAAATTAAAGCCTTATTGTTGGATAATTTTGGGTGTACTTTATGGCTATCTAGATGGTCTAAGTTTGAAACTTTACTTACTGAAGGTGGCAAGAAAGGATTTATATCTGAGATGTATGCTTTATTAGAAAATAAAATGCTTAAGTCGGATGTTCATAAATCTAGATTAAAATTGGAGAAAGATTTCTCTGTATCTATTTCTCAGGATGTGATCATGGTATGAGTAAAATCGTAAATGTAAGGAATCGATTGGTTCATTATAATTTTCTTCATCAATTATATTTAACTCCAGAGAAATTAAGGAAATATAAGTTTATTCCTTCGGATATATGTTTTAGATATCATAAGGAAGTCAGCTCCTTCTCACATTCTAATTGGTTATGTGAGGCGGTGAAACCTTTTTGGAATAGATTTAAGGAACTTTTAGAAGCTACAGGCATTTTTATATTGAACGTTCCACTTGATCCTTTAGTATTTTTGTTGAGCTATATTAAAAGATTGACTTTAGAGTTAAAAATAAATAAATTTCAAATTGCTTTTTTGAGATTGGCTTTAGTTGTGGCTAGAAAATGTTTGGCAATTACTTGAAAAAATGAGACTAATTTGAGTATTCAGAAATGGTATTTGGAAATGAGATCTTGTGTTCCATTGGAAAAGATAACATATAATTTACGTCATAATCATTTTTTTTTGCTATAACTTGGAGCCCGTATTTAGATTATATGGGATTGAATTATTAATCCCTTTTCCACACATTAGTGGCATTGTTCTGAACCATGGCAACTAATTGATGAGTTTTATGTTATATGATCTCTTTCTTCCTTTCTTTCTTTCTTTCCATTTTTCTTTGGGGGTAATTTAGAATGGGGTGTGGAGGGGTGAGTGGGTTAGGGAAGGGGGATGCTGGGGGTTGTAGGGGTTATTATTACATTAAAAATATTGTTTTTTTTTCCGAAACTGTATTTATCATTGTATGTTTTATCATGATCAATAAAATAGAAAACAACAGGGGCCTGAATAAAAAGGCTGGGGGAGAAGGGCCCCCCTCCCTGCTGCCTCTGCCCCAACATCCACCGCTGGCTGCCCCTGCCCCTGCCCCGTCGGCCCCCGCCAGCTGTCCCTGCCCCAATGGACCCCGCTGGTCACCCCTGCCCTGACGTACCGTCGACCACCCCTCCCCAGTAGGGCAGGGTCTGTCAGGCAGTGGGGCAGTGGGCTTCAGCAGCAGGAGAGATGTCAGTGAGGGAGGCTAGCAGAAACTGGAGAAGTCGATACCATCTGGTTGGAGGGTGTCCAGATGGAATATGAGGTGCTGTCCCTCCAATTTGTGGATGGTCTAAGTCAGGCAGTGCACGAGACCATGGACAGACATATCGGCATGGGAAGGGGAAATTAAATGAGTGGCCACTGTGAGATCTATGCTATTGCAGCGGCCAGAGCTAAGTGCTGAATGATGTCAGCGCATGTCGGGCGTGTGATTCTGGCTTTGAAAAGGTTGTGCAGGTGATGAAGAGTAAATCTATTTGATTCACTGTAAAAATGCCTTGCGTGGTTATTTCATCGTGATTCCACTGTGATTCCAGTGGCCATAATTGGTGATGTTTTTCTGGACAAACCTGGACTCTGCAGCTGTTGCTGTGAAGCTACCACCTTTCTGGACAGCTGAGCCTGAACTGAACAGGCTGAAGCACAATTTGACCTTCGCAAAGTCGAGTTGGACACCACTCATTCTTATCATCTTGTTAGCGCTCTGGGCCAGGCTAATGGAATGGTGGAAAGATTTAATCATCATCTCAAGTCAGCCTTGATGGCTTGGTTAGAGGGCTAGAACTGGGCTGATGAGCTGCCTTGGGTATTACTGGGCATTAAAACAACTTCAAAGGAGGGCCTCCAAGCTTCATCTACAGAGCTCATGCATGGCGCACTGTTGGTGGTCCCAGAGGAGTTTGTTCCCCTACCATTCCAACTCCAGCAATAATTTTAAGGAACTGTTGAGCAGGCTAAGGGAGACTGTAGGAAAACTGACCTAATACCACCGTCTTTGCATGAAGAACACTCTTCCTTTGTCCCCAAAGACCTCAAAAACTGCAAATATGTCTTCGTCCATAGGGGAACACTTGGTCAAACTTTACAGACCATATAGGATACTCAGACAAACTAGGTTGATCTGTATTTTGGACATTGGCGGGGAGCCACAGTCTTTCACTGTTGACGGGCTTAAACCAGCCTAAGTGGACAAGTCTTCCCCACTGCAGCAGCCAACAGTCCGTCGCAGAGGTAGACCACCTAAAAGACAGACAAACCTTTCTGCTGGTTTTGGGTGGGAGGAATCACTACAACTCCCAGGAGGCATTGAACCAGTCATGTGACGTCAGTGTGTAATGACGTCAGCACACGTCGGGCACGTGATTTAGGCTTTTAAAAGGTTGCGCGGGTGATGAAGAGTAAATCTATTTGATTCTCTCTAAAAATGCCATGTGTGGCTATTTCATCATGTCCACTGTGATTCCAGTGGCCAAAAAAGAATTGCGACAGTTATCTGCAAACTAAATCTTTCACTTGCAAGATCTTGTGATTGCACCCTAATGTATTTTCTAAATGTACAATGTGGAGGGAAAGATGCATCGGCAGGGCATTTAGTCTAACTTCCATGAAACTGCAAAGCTCTGACTTGTTAATAATCCTTGCTATTTAACATTAATTACTTGTTCGACCAAACAAGCTATTGTTCAGTCACCCCAACATCTAGCTTAACTGAAGTTACTTCTGTCCATAATGGGAGTTTGAAATAAACCACAATGGTAGAAACGGGACAGATAAATTCTGTATGTGAGACTGCTGTCCATTTCAGGGACTTGCAAGGGAAGTAAAGACACTGATGGAGCTTGATGTTTTGGGTTGAGACCCGCTTCAGGGTCTCATCCCAAAACATTGATGCTCCCTTTACCTCCGCAGATGCTGCCTAACTCGCTTAGCTCCTCTTCAGTTTGTTTTTATTTTGCCGCTCTGGATTCCTGTGTTTGCATCTCTCGTCTCCACCTGGGTGAAAGTTATGCTGGAGCACGTCTTACAGGATCACCCCCCTCTGCAAATGAGAGCTGTGTCTCCTCTGTGCACACGGCCTTGAGATCCCAGCAGATGTGGGCAGAACACCTGCTACAGAACCTTGCCAACGTGACAGACCTTGTTCTGCTTGAACTTCCTAATGTGGCACAATATGAGCTGTTGGGGTAAAAAAATTAACATCACACACCATCCTGGGAGGGCCTATTACAGTGTTGTATATCAGATCTTTCACTGAACTTGTTCTTAATGAATAGCTGCAAAGAGTTTGCAGTTTGTTGCTGGATGGAATGCACCTTTGACCATCAAGTTAATCATGCATTAATAATATTCTTGAGAGTGTTATGAAACGCTCTTTAGTTTTCTTGTTGATCTTGGGCACATCGGATATGACTGAACAGAAGTTGGCAACTAGCCCATCTTTTCACGGTCACTGCAACATTTCTGCTGCTCTTGGACTTTCACAATATTGGTCATTTTTCCACAAAACATTCATGCGATACTTATAAATGAATGTGCTTTTGAAGTGATAGCACACAGTGGTCATTCTCGTCTGGGGTTCTGGGTTGAAGAGTCATGATGCGGTAACGAACGGTCGTTATCATTGCTTTCTGGGTGGTAATCAGGAAACAGATACCTCATACATCCAACAAATGATGGCTTTGAGTCTTACATGAACCTCATTTGCAGTTAGCTGACATTCTGTTAAAGAGTTGTAATTCAGCATCAGGTGGTGCCAAATAGTTATCCTTCCATGTATCATATGGAAGGGAAAGCGTTAATGGTAGCTCATGCTTATGAGGGGCAGGTGTGAGATTGTCACTCATCTGGATGTGTTGCCACGCACATTCCTGGATTGCCAACAACACGCACACAGTACCAAACAACTACTCAGCACTTATTTTGAGTGATTACTTTCAATATCAAATAAATGTTTGGCTAATTTTGCATTTTCATTTCCTCATAATCAACCAACAATTTTCACATGATTGGGAGAACACCACACAACTACACAGTCACAATGATTGGCAGCTGCCTTCATGTCCAACCGTGATATGAAGTCAAGGGGCAAGAGAACTGAGCACTGCTAACATGTAGCAAATCGGCCAAATGGCCTACTTCAATGCTGTAATGACCACGTAATGAGGTCAGGAGCCCAAATTAAATGAAGCCAATCTGATCTTCCCTGGTGGACCACAGGTCACGATCATGAGCCTCTCTGCCTTCACAGTTCTAACCCCTCGATATCGTCACTGCCCAGGAACCCCTGCCCATTGTTCTTGTTGTAACCCAAAAGCTGCCCCTCTTTAGGATCAGTTTTCTCATTGTTTAGTGTGATTAAATCATTCATCATCAAGACATCCCTAAAGTAATGAGAATATGAGTGATTTGCAATTACAAATCTTGCCCGAGGCAGGATGGCATTTATTGTCAATTCTCCGTCACAATGATTTTGATAAGTGGAAGGCAATGAAACTTGATTACCTGAAAAATAGATGAGCCTTGTTTGAAATATACCCAAGATGTTACATAAAGAAAAAAACATCCACTCAATCAGACAGCGTGGTGGAACATGGCACTGCGGGCATGTTCAGGTATGTCCTCACTGGGCTGGGCAGGCTGGCCCGCCTTCTGTATCTCTAGCCCCTCCCCATAAGATCCCCTAATAAAGGCTGAGAGCCCTAGTCTCCTCCCTCATACCTGCCTTGGGCGTGAGCCAGCAGCATGGAGAGGCATGTCTGGGTCTTCTGATCAATAAAGCCTTTGACTACCTGCTTCGTGTCTGCGAGTGGTCATTGATCGCACAGGTTATAAAAATAAATTTGCCAATACCTTTATTCTTTCTCCTTGTCTAATGGAGTGGAAATGCTTGTTATCCAAATGAAAAATGAGGTATTTAAGTTAAAATTAGGACGGCTTTAGATTCTGCTTTATCTTGATTGAACCTCAGCTGAAATTCCCGACACATTAGCTACCCCTTACATCCTAGAGATGATGAGTGACCTACTGAGTTTCCCCAGCACTTTTCTTGTCACGCCTGTTATCCTCCAGACACACATCAAAGCTACATTAACATTATTTTAACTTAAACAACAGTAAATTAAAAGCAGACAGAGCCAAATGGGCCATTGTGGAAAAGTTTAATACAGCCTTACAAATTGTACTTTTATCATGTGAATTTGAATAGGTAGTCAAAGATGGAGCCTTCACTGAAGGAGAACGGGGGAGGCAACAACTACAATTCAGAGGGTCAGAGATGGTGACGGATGGAGAAACATGATCACCCACGCCGAATGAAGACAAGGATAAAACACAGATGCCTTGAGTATAAATGAGGTCTTGTGATTTGTCACATGGGTAAAACATGAAAAAATTCCAACACTAGGCCCTTTCAAACTGCTCTGTAAAGTGGGGTTAACTGGGCAATTTGCCCAGTCAGCGCTCTAGTTACGCGACAGTTAGAAAGGGTCCGACCTGGTCAACCCCGTTGGAATCCTATCAGGTCCCTGACCTATCTCAGAGATAGTCAGGGAACCCAGTTAAACTTACCTAGGTTGTGTCCACAGGTGATTTGAACAGGAAAAATGGCCGACCCAGTTATTCTGGTGACGTCAGTGCTTGCGTGCGTACGTCACCGGGCAGCCAGCATCCGAACATCCGGCAGTACTTCCGGTGAGTGTATGACGAGTCATTGCGGGGACGGGATCCCCCTTAAATTGCTGGGTTGACAATTTAATCAGTCGATCCCCCTGCAATTTAAAAGGTGTACACCTTTGCCCCAGTAATCGCACCCAGGTTCCAGGAGGGCAACCCAAGTGCTGCAGTTTAAAAGGGGCTAGTAATTCAGCACATTGTTGGAATCTTTCAAAATATTATTTTGAACCATTAATAAATCACAGTGGATTTATTTTGAAGGTTCCAAACATTAACAACTTCCCCATTGCTTTCTATTCTGTGAATTTATGGAGATTCTTTTTTATGACCTAAAAAGTGGGTAATATATCTTTCTCGATTATGTTTTGCTGTCTTAAAACAATGTGTAGAGTTCTCCTGAAATAGACTGACCTTCACTGCATTATTGTTGGGTTATGTTACAGAAGACAGTTATAGAATCAGTTCTGGTTTTGAGTGCTCAAAGATGTTGATTAATTGGCTGCCATAAACTGTGCCTCCTGTTAGTAAGTGGCAGGAAAATCTGGGAGAGTCGAGTGTCATGGGAGAGAGAACTGGGGATAGGTTACAATGAAATGCTAGTGGATTCTCTTTGTGGGCCGGTATGGATGAATTTTGTCTATTATTACAATATGTGGATCAGTACAGGACAATAAAGGAGCTGATAAGAACTCTGGCTAATGGTCTCCTTCTCCACCATCCGAAAATGGGTAAAATCACTGTGAGAAAGTGCTTTAGGTGGGGGAGTGAGCCTTGAAGATATTGATTATATTGTCTCCTTCAAAATGCTAAACAGGCAGTAATCAACGTTTGGACAGTTCTCTCCTCTCCCGCAGTTTTGGTCACCTAATGACAGGAAAGATGGAAACAAGATTGAAAGAGTGCAGAGAGGATTTGCAAGGATGTGGCCAGGATTTGAGGAACGGTCTTGTAGGGGAGGTTAAACAGTTTATTCCATGGAGCATCGGAGAATATGGGTGAAGATGAACATTTGGGGGGGGGTCTTTCTCATTCAGAGTGGTGGGAGTGAGGAGTCAGCTGAAGTGGTGGGTTTGATTATGACATTTAAGAAAAATTTAGATTAGTGCATGGATGGGAGGGGTGTGGTGGGCTAGGGGTGGAGGTCAGAAGGAGGAGGCAGAGCAATGGGTTGGCTGTTTCTGCACTGTGGTATTCTATGGTTCTATATTTGGGGCATTGTCTGGCTCCAGACCCCATCATCCTACTGCTCCCTTCACTGTGGATCTTAGGTCCAACTGTTGTGGTCGTGGATCATGTGGTGCATCACCCTCTCCTTTTGTGTGTGTGTCCTTTACTCATCCTGCAGAGGTGGAACGATTATTATTCCAGCGATACCAGTTGGATTGCACACCAAGGAGCTGTGTTCTTCAATACAGCAGTGAAAGGTGGTGCACAGCCAGATGCAGCGTGACCCGACCCACATCAGCAGCTGCCAGATGGCTGCCCTCCAGGTTTTGCTGCAGTTGTACTGAGGGTCCCATTAGTTAGCACACTAACCAGAAAGTCACATGATCTGAAACATTTTGAAGCTGAGGGAGGGGGTTCCTTCCTACAATTGCACGTGATTAAATGGATGAGTCAGTGAGTTGCAGTGTGGCAGCACTAGGATAAACCTGATGCCACGTGTCGACGATAACGAGGATCTTTCTGTTCTGCACATCTAATTTGGTTTTAGTGTGCAGTATCCCCTGCCCTTACCAATAATGGATAGTGCATTTCGAGCAGCAGTGTGCCTGCGTGCATTAAATGTCATTGTGCAAATAGCGATCTAAAGGCAGTTGACGTTTCATGCCTAAGTCCTTCTTGGGTGGGGTGCCGACAATCTAGTCTTCACTGTATTTGTGTCCTGTCTATACTTCCACAAGTATCAATGTTGCTGAAGACCCAACTGCGCTGGGTGGATCACGTCTCCAGAATGGAGGACCATCGCCTTCCCAAGATCGTGTTCTATGGCGAGCTCTCCACTGGCCACCGAGACAGAGGTGCACCAAAGAAGAGGTACAAGGACTGCTTAAAGAAATCTCTTGGTGCCTGCCACATTGACCACCGCCAGTGGGCTGATCTCGCCTCCAACTGTGCATCTTGGCACCTCACAGTTCGGCAGGCAGCAACCTCCTTTGAAGAAGACTGCAGAGCCCACCTCACTGACAAAAGGCAAAGAAGGAAAAACCCAACACCCAACCCCAACCAACCAATTTTCCCTTGCAACTGTTGCAACCGGCCTGCCTGTCCCGCATCGGACTTGTCAGTCACCAATGAGCCTGCAGCAGGCGTGTACATACCCCTCCATAAATCTTCGTCCGCGAAGTCAAGTCAAAGATACCCTGATGATTATTGTGGCAGTATTTTACAGCCTTTACTGCCTGTCAATCAATACCATCTGGAAGGAAGCATCAAAGGTCACGTCTTCCCTTCACTTCACCATAGCAACCTTTATTATTGGCAGGCACTTGCATGACACGGAATCTCACATCTGGCCGCCATGCTTGAGAGGTAGGATTATCTGAGGAAGTCTGCAGGCGGTGGGGCTGAGTACAATGCGCAGACGTGCAGGTTCCTATGTTGGCTCATGACCCGTTGAGCTTCTCCAGCACATTTGTGCATGGCAGGCAGATTATCCATTCCCATTTTGTGGGTGACAACAATTTTCCAAACACACGTACAGTAGAGCATTTCGGAATGTCACTTCGCTCCGGTCAAATCTCAGATTTATTGCTGGACTACATACATGACATCACATATGACCCCGAGATTCTTTCTCCGCAGGCGTGTAAGAATTACTGTTTATTGGTAGCACAAATAAAACTGTGCACAGCTGCTTCTGCTACTTTAAGGAATTTCTCATCTCCCAACACCCAATCTTCCCCTTACAGCTTTGTCTCCTTGTCTGCCCCGCTACCTCTGTAGCCTGGCGTTCTGCAGCAATGTTCTCGCCTTTTCATGTATTATTTGATAGAATGCAAAATTCAGCAGAGATTCTTAAAAATGCTGTAGCTGCATAACTCTAAACACAGCTCTAAAAGCTATAATTGCTCACAGACACTGGAAAAACTCTGCCTCAGGAACTTATAGGTAGATATAATAGGTCCATTACTAAGATGCATCAATCCACAGTAAAAGATGACTTCAATTCACAACCCCTTGGTCAATTATCTCAACATTACAATGATAGGTAATTTCAAGTCATTGCATATGTACATAATTAGAAAAAGTATCCAGGCAACCTTTAATGAATAGAGCCATCAATCAGCGAGGAGTCTGGAGGCACTCAGACTGAGTTGACTTTAACATTATTTACTGCAAGGCTGTCGAGAAAATCTGAAGCTCTGTGAAGAGAGTTAAAATGGCACTTTGAGCTACCTCCCTGTAGAACTTTTTATGGAGAAAAAAGGTGAATGTAAATCATCTTTGCATTGCTGCTCTTACCACCATAAAAGGCCCGAAGGCGGATGGACTGTTGGAATAAGCTCTAGCTTCTACCACCTAGGAAGGTACACTTAA